>NW_024753694.1:0-14312 GCF_018991925.1 Homarus americanus | reverse complement strand
GACCATAATTATAACAACCACGACCATGACTATAACAACCACGAACCATGATTATGACAACCACGACCATAATTATAACAACCACGAATATGATTATAACAACGACCATGATTATAACAACCACGACCATAATTATAACAACCACGACTATGATTATAACAACCACGACTATGATTATAACAAGCACGACCATGAATATAACCACGACCATGATTATAACAATCACGACCATGATTATAACAACCACGACTATGATTATAATAACCACGACTATGATTATAACAACCACGACAAAGATTATAACAATCACGACCATGATTATATCAACCACGACCATGATTATAACAACCACGAATATAATTATAACAAGCACGACCATGAATATAACAACCACGACCATGATTATAACATCCACGACTATGATCATAACCACGACTATCATTATAACAACCACGACCATGATTGTAACAACCAAGACCATGATTATAACAACCACGACCATAATTACAACAACCACGACCATCTGGAAAACGATGTCGCTGTACGCTAGCCAAGCACGAGAGTTCGAACTTTCACGCCTCTGTAAACTGTACCACCGGACTCGCCACCGGGCACGAAGGGCCCACAATCACTTGTCTAAGATACTATAGGACTAGCCGTGTGTATATGTTCTGGGTAGCCGAAACGGCACAATATTTTTTCATCAAACTTGGTGGAAAAATCGCAAAAAATTCGTAGAATAGAACAAACCTGGTCCCATGTCGATGATTTCTTTAGGAAGGCATTAATTAACAATTTTATTTACGATGGAAAACGATGCAAGTCTACGGACTTGGCGCACCCGAATTAACCATGCAGGTCTACAGACTTGCCGCACCCTCATTCGCTGTACGCTAGCCAAGCACAAGCGTTCAAACTTTCACCGGGCACGAAGGGCCCGAGATCACTTGTCCTCCTCTGTTTTCTGACACGTACAGTATACTGGACTGGACTGGACCGGACCAGCAACTTGTATACACACACACATATATATACATTATACATATACCTAACCAAACAGCACCTCACTTAACACACCAAGTTGTTGGAGGGTTTCTGTGATAGCACCTGGTAATATCTGGACGTCTCATTTATCGACTCGTACCTGATGACTATCATAATAGACAAAACATGTAGCTTGTCGATGCTTTACTTTATCATATCTTATATTTTTACCTGTTTATAACGAAGATACTTGGTACTCTTTACCACAGAACATTGTGTTGTCCAAGTCTTAACTGAGAACTCTGACACATGTGTACAAGTAGTCGTAGTTTCCAAAAGTCGAACACAAGTTCAGACAATCGTGAGGTCGTAAACATGTGGTCGCAAATGGAACGAAAAGATTAAAGAAATACGATCAGTGTCACAAGTATGGCAAGACTGGTCCACGATTTAGTTGACCAGTCTTGCCCTCTCGCCCTCACCTCCTTACCAGTTGAAGGAAACGACCCGAGACAACTTACTGGTCTCTCCAAGCTTTTAGCTCTCACTAACGCAAAAGCTTCTCAATATTCCGTACAGTTGTGGAGAAAATGCTCTTGCCACTACTGGCAATATTTGACATCTACACTTGAGGATCTTGTAGGTAAGGATGATATAGATTTCAACGTTATTCATTCAGACTTTTCGTGGTAGTTTTGTATGGTGGTGTTTCTGATATATCTAAAGTGCACGAAACAGGTGACTCAGAGACAGACTTCATAATTTTGAGTCGTTCACTGTCTCTTGTGTAAAAATAAATTCCACTTAAGAACCTCACCAGCAACCAGTTCGCCATGGTGGTCCTACCAGTGTCAACAAACACCCACCAACAGTGATTACTAGATCGAGAGAACTGAAGCTCCTCACCACGACAAGGCAGTTACCAAACATCAGTTCTCTGAATTAAAAACTGCAGTGGGATACAAGGGACCCACTTTTAGGTCTGAGTCTGCCACCAACTCAGACGTGTTTTTGTTGAAGGAGTTATCCACCTTTGGCAGTGGAGGTCCATCCTCCTAAAATATTACCTTCCGAACACTTCTGAGGTACATGCTCATATCCATGCCATATTTCAGCCAGAGATAGTGAACATCTATGAGCTAAATCTTAATAGTAACAGTATTGTGACCAAGTCCTAGTTTGCTGATCTTGACTGACTTTCTACCTCATTTACACACAGCTGAAGGGTCTCAACTGTTTCTCTTACAACACAACATATTTATCGTTTGTCACTCCTGATCTGTTTGTTTTTGTTTTTGTTTTATTTCAGCATTTTTTTATAATGCAATTTGTTTTTGCCTTTTGTTACCCCCCCCCCACCCCCCCAGGCCCCATGTGGGTCAGGGACCTGTGCCCGGGTAATTCCCTTAATACACCAACAAATTTTCAACAATAACACGTGCTTAATATAATATGCAAGTACAGTAGCCACTAGGAAACCAACATGGTATACATGCATTGAAGTTAATTGTATACGGTAATTTAATTTGCTATGTTATTCTGAATTCTAGTCTAGTTTAGTTTAAATTATATTCTTGAACGGGAAGACATACACAGATTATTGATGCTGAAATCTGGTCCCAGTAACCATAAGAGCCACGAGTCTTGTATCCTGGTGTCACTTTGACGTGTGTGTAAAACATTTATATATTATATACACAGTAATATCATAAATATATTTGTTTCCAATATACGAACTAAAAATAGTTTTTCAGTATTATTGCAAGTGAACGTTTGGGTCACATGGTATTTAAAACTGTATATATACCTGCAACATTGCGCCAGGGAAAGTTATTATCACTATCACCTTTTCTGTAATGTAATGATAACACTCATGGTTACTGCCGCTCATAGTTGGGTTATAACCGAGGCACAGGAGGAGGTATAACGGGTCACATGAAAGGGTATAACCCGATACAGGAGGGGGTATAACGGGTCACATGAGGGGCTATAACGGGACACAGGAAGAGGTATAACGGGTCACAAGAAGGGTATAACCGGACACTGAAGATGGATTACCGAAGTCACAGGAGGAAACTAATATCACCAAGGCGGAGGTTCTGTGGCACAGCGTAAGACCTCCGCTCCAACTGCAGGCTCTGTCTACGCTAACCTGTCTAGAAACTGCACCAGTATAGGGTGAGTTACTCCTGGGGCACAACACCGGGCGGAACTGGGTTAATGTATTCTTAAAAAACGCCTCACATTGACAGCAACTCTTAATTATGATATAACTTGCCAATTTAGTCCGAATTATTCTTAGTTTTTTATTTCGATTGTATCTATGATCACAATTTATATATGGCATCCCCTTGACCTTCAACTGATCTTCACCAAAAACACGGACGCCTACATGACATTTCCCCAAAATCCCACCCAAAAGTTTAAGTTCAATCATTTTAAACATTTAGTAGTCCATTTTCAATTATAAACGTAAACAAACAAAATCACACAATTATCAGATCAAAATTGTTGCCGAGTTACTCTAAATAACATGCATACATGCTCAACCAATCAATAAACTCTGGGTATTATGACAAATACAAAGATAATTTTAGTAATATATACCAAACAAGCTTATACTATGAACGCCCCCACGCTATGTGCGAAAGTAAAATAATACCCCAAAACCATCGAAAAACCCTGATTAAATCCTACCCTAACCCAACATAACGTTGGGAATTTAAAATCCGCAAATTCGCTGGATGACCGAAACGATAATAGAGAAGAAAAAAAATAAACGGGGAGGAGGAACGCGAACTGGCGGTCCAAGATGGCGGTCCGAGCGGAACACACAGTTTTTATTCTTAACACGAACAAGGGAAAACGAAAAGGCTAATATTTAACGAGTGTGTTCCAGCCTTAACACCAAGTTGAGGAAATTTTTCCCATTAAAGATACAAGATTTTTATTGTTCCTTTAAAACACAACAACAGCGTCTTACCTGACTCCTCAAGAAGGCGTTGTGCACCCGGTGTCCTGCCACTTTCCTTCACCGTTAAGACACTCAGTAAACACTTCACCATATGTATCCAACTTTTTTCCCAGGAGGTCTTCTGTGTGTGATCACAGCGTGTAAATTCATCATATAACGCGCTGCATTAAATTACCAATACAATTAATAAAGTCACAGAGAGCGGTGAGCGTCCATGCACCGCCCCAAGGTGTCGCGCGGCACTGAGTAGTGTCTCGGTTTAGGGAAAGTAATGTTAAAAATAGTACCACGACTGAACTCCAAGAGTCCAAAACCAATCATTAATTGATGATACGAAGCTACCAAAACTAACCTAACTTTACCCAAATTTCCCAAAGATCATTACGGTATGTTTCGTTACCATACGTTAGCTTCATATCTTCTGCTTTGAGAAAAATTGTGAGATCATCATTCTTGGTTGTGAAATATTTCCAACATTAGTTATCTTTGTTCGAAAGTTCTTTCAGCGAATGATTCAATTTGTTTGAAAAAGTTTCGGATGGTCATTGATTCGAAAATCATAGACACTTCAGATCATTAAGGAAAATAAACTTCTTGAATCACAAACTTTCGAAAAATATTTGTTGTGATAACTGATAAGTAGTGAGGAGCCTAGTGAGCAGCCTAGTCCTCTCCTATGTGGAGGAAGCCGGCCTTCGACACAAGCTTTGAGTGTTATTTATTAACGTTTAAATGGTTTTTATGAAAGTTCTATTTTATTTATTATGTTTTTAACTTGCAATATTTTATTTTAGTCCTTTAAACATTAAATTTAATTCGGCGAAATACAACCTACGCTGTTGCGTCGCCAGGGATGTAATTACCACAATCAATCAGCCCAGTGTCTCTTAAGAGGTGGCCAACCTTACCACACAAACCATTAAGTTCCTCTCTCGGTATTTGAAAGAGAAGTGATTGTCATGTGTAGCGAGAGTTTTCAGCATTATTTGTATGTGTTACAAAACACCAATGTAACTTACGGGACTAACTTACCATCTGTTGATACTGTTATAATGAGACTATGATTGGGATACAAATATTACTGAAAATTATGGACAAATTATTATTTTTTCATTGTATAAAAATTTTGCTTCAAGGTTATGATGACCTTTAAATTTGTATAAGATTAAATTATCTGTTCTATTGATGTAGTACAGCGTTCATGTCAAAATGAACTATTTTATTGGTGTAAAATAATTCATGTGTTCTTATAATATTTATAACTTTTTGTAAGCCCCAGAAGGGGATGGTATAGGTGAGGGTGGGAGTAGTATACTGCATAATCCTTTTGATGTAATAGTTTTATTGTCTATAAAATATTTCAATTTCAATTTCAGTATTTGAACGCCCGAGAAGGTCCTTGGTGAGGCATTCATGAACACATTGTACTTTACAAGTTTGTATATAATAAAAGACGTCTGTGGTTATTGTCGGTTTACATAAGCTGGAGGTGACTGTGGCTTAAGCCTGAGTGTACTGGTCAGGTGAGACCTATTGTAAACGCCACACACCTTGATCCGGGCGAATAATGGCCGTTACACCCTCTGGCTCCCACACACCCTCTGGCTCCCACACACCCTCTGGCTCCCACACACCCTCTGGCTCCCACACACCCTCTGGCCCCCACACACCCTCTGGCTCCCACACACCCTCTGGCTCCCACACACCCTCTGGCTCCCACACACCCTCTGGCTCTACAAATGATATGGCTCACACAACCAGGACCCTCACAACCCATGGTCTGTCATGACACCCTATAACCCTTACACAAATATGGCACTCACACACCCTGTGGCCCTGGCACATGTTGTGACCCTCACACACCCTGTGGCCCTCACACAATCTGTTGCCTTCACACACCCTGTGACCCTCACATACCCTGTGGCCCACACATGCCCTGTGGCCCTCATATACCCTGAGGCCTTCACACACCCTGTGGCCCTCACACAATTTGTTGCCTTCACACACCCTGTGACCTTCACACGCCCTGCGACCTTCACACACCCCAGTGACCTTCAGCTACACACCCTGTGACAATCACACAATCTTCTGGGCCCCACCCTGTAAACTTGGCAACCTGTGGCCCACACATATCCTGCAGGCCCTCACACACACCCCCTGTGGCCTAACATGCCCCTCTGGCCCTTAGACACTCTATGGCCCTTACACACCCTGTGTCCCTCACATATCCTCTGGCTCCTCACACACCGTGTGGCCCTCACACACTATGGCCCTCACACACCCTGTGGCCTTCACACACCCTGTGGCGCTTACACACCCTATGGCCCTCACACACCCTGCCGTCCTCACACACCCGGTGGCCGTCACACACCCAGATGCCTTCACACACCCTGTGGGCCTCACATAACCCTATGGGCCTCACGCACCCTGTTGGCTTCTCACTCTCTGGACCTGCCCTGAGACACTCTATGGCCCCACACACCCCTGTGTCCCCACATTATCCTCTGGCTCACACCGTGTGGCCCCTCACACCCACATGGCCCTCACACACCCTGTGGCCTCATGGCCCTGTGGCGCTTACACACCCCATGGCCCTCACACACCCCTGTGGTCCTCACACCTGGTGGCCCCTCACACACCCAGATGCCTCTCACACACCCTGTGGCTCCCCACATAACCCTATGGGCCCTCATACATAACCCTATGGCTCCCACATAACCCTATGGGCCTCACATAACCCTGTGGGCCTCACATAACCCTATGGGCCTCACATAACCCCTATGGGGCTCTACATAACCCTGTGGCCCTCACATAACCCCTGTGGCCTCACATAACCCCTGTGGGGCCCCACATAACCCTATGGCCCCACATACCTGTGGGCCTCACATAAACCCCATGGGGCCCTCACATACCCCTGTGGGCCTCACATAACCCTGTGGGCCTCACATAACCCTGTGGGCCTCACATAACCCTGTGGGCCTCACATAACCCTGTGGGCCTCACATAACCCTGTGGGCCTCACATAACCCTGTGGGCCTCACATAACCCTGTGGGCCTCACATAACCCTGTGGGCCTCACATAACCCAATAGGCCTCACATAACCCTGTGGGCCTCACATAACCCTGTGGGCCTCACATAACCCTGTGGGCCTCACATAACCCTGTGGGCCTCACATAACCCTATGGGCCTCACATAACCCTGTGGGCCTCACATAACCCTATGGGCCTCACATAACCCTGTGGACCTCACATAACCCTCTGGTCCTCACACACACCCCCTGTGGGTCCTCACATAACACCTGGTGGCCTCACACACCCAGATGCCTGTGGCCCACATAACCCTGTGGGCCTCACATAACCCTATGGGCCTCACATAACCCTGTGGGCCCCACATGGACCTCACATAACCCTCTGGTCCTCACACACACCCGGTGGTCCTCACGCATCCGGTGTCTCTCACATACCCGGTGGCCCTCTAACACCTGGTGGCCCTCACACAGGATGTGTAATGGCCACAGGGTGTATGAGTGTTAGTGTGTATGAGGTGCCACACAGAGCGCGTGGGGCTATAGGGTGTGCGAGGGCCACAGGGTGTCTAAGGGCCACAGAGTGTGTGAGGGTCACAGGGTGTGTGAAGGCATCCGGGTGTGATCCACAGGAAAAGGTCCGCTCAAGACTTTGCTATGAGCGTATGGGGGGGAGGGGGAGGTGTATGTATATTATGTATGTTGTATGTATACCATGTATGTACTCTATATATATATACATTACTTTTCTAGTCAGTAGCGTGTGGCAAAGCCCCTGTTTCATGTCACCACACGCTAAAGCCCCGTACACACGATCGAACAGCGCCCGGCGGACTTTGCCCGTTTACCGGGCAAAGTCTGTGTGTCGTCGTACACACAGAGGTGCTGGTTGGCAGCAGTCACACTCTGCTGCTGGTAGCTAGTAGGTGGTCGGCAGTAGCTGCTGCGGTACGATCACCATGGTGTGTCGCAGGACAGTTAAATCGAAGACTATAGCGCTGTGTATAATAATTGCTACAGTGTGCAAAAAGAAGAAAAAACAGAAAATGGAATGGTGCAAGGAATGGTTATCTCAACGAGAAGTTAAGGGAAGTCATGCCGCGATTTTACGTGAACTTCAAGGTGAACATGAGAAAGACTTCACTAACTACATGAGAATGGACCCGGCAGCAAACGGTCAAACCACCAGGCAGACGGCCTTATCTGGTGATTTCGCTTGACCACGGGCACTCCGTTGGTTTGCCCGTCAATTTTGCCAGAACAACAGGCATTAAGCGAGTACCCGTCAGGCAGTGCTCGATCGTGTGACGGGGCTTTAGATAAATGTGCCTGGCGATACCTGGAAGCTGCTAATGTACCACTTACCACATGTCGCCTGAGAGGTCAGAGAGAGGTCAGTTGACCCCTATAGGAGTGTAAGGACTACTTGGGCTTGTAAGCTCACCCTTGTATATTTCCGTTGAATAGAACCTACAGAACTCTACAGGTGTTTATGTTCGCTCCTGTAGTTAGAACCAAGTACCCCGAACATCTCCAAGTGTGTAATTTTGTTTGAAGGAATTTTAGCTGAAGTGAAATTGCCACTGTTCAGGGCCGGATTCAGGAGTGGGCAAAGTGGGCAGCTGCCCAGGGGCCTCCACAATCTGGGGGCCTCCACATATTACAATATTTTATTTATTTGTTATTAATTTGGATTATTTTTATTTTCATTCTTTAAAATTCATGTTTATCCATTCCATCACGTAAAACTATGTTCAGCAAGAAGCGTGATAGAAATTAGGCTAGCTACTCCTTAAAATTCATGAATACCCTACCTGGTTTTCCTATGAACCGTATATATTTTAATGAATGCTATTGTTTGTGTTGCTAACAATATACCGTATTTAGAATTCCACAAACATATATTGATTAAAAATGAACTGCATGGAATAACGAAATTGAGATTAAAAAAAAAACAAATAAAATATTTTTTTCATTATCACTTCCATTACGAATACCATCAGGGCGCTGTGTTTGTTGACAGTCGGTCGGAGGGGGTTGGGTCGTGTAGTATCTGCACATCGGTTGTCATGTGTCCGTCGATTAAAGAGGATACTTGCGTCACCCGTGAACTTCCCTCTATTCCTTCCTTCATCACCATCATATAAAATCATACTCGCTTCCCCCCCCCAAAAAAAAAAATATTCATCCCAACTTAAAAATTCACGTTTCCTGGCCACTGAGATCACCTACCCTGACCTTACCTTTATTTTGACCTGACCTGACCTCTCCCGAATGATGCCTTATACCTTATACCCAAACGATATATACCCATACACCAAATGAAACTCGAAGAGACTGACTATAATGTGTGTGTGTGGATATTAATCTGTTATCATTCAATCAAAAGTTTATAAGGTTTTACAAAGTTGTTTTCATTTTAATGTGGACTGGAGACCCTGTATAATATAAGTTGACTAATACTATACTTATGAGTGGGAGTAAACACTAATTCACATCTCTCTCTCTCTCTCTCTCTCTCCAGTCTATTTCCCTCGTCTACTCTCTCAATAATATCATTCTCTCAATCTACATCTCTCTCTCTCTCTCTTTCTCTCTCCCAGAATATCAACAGTGAGTAAATATAAATAACCACACGATTTTACAGAATAGGGATATATATGTGTTAGAGAGAGAGAGAGAGAGAGAGAGACGAGAGAGAGAGATAAACTAACCATGGGACCTGATCTATCACTCATTTGAACCTAACCTAACCTAACCTCAACTATGCTTACAGAACCATTCCCCTCCGTCCCCCCCCTTCGGCCCCCCAGCCCTTGACTGTAGGAGGAATGGGCGATAGGGCAGGAAAGGTCAACTGGGTGAGTATACACAAGGTCAACAGAGGTCAGGAGCCAAGAGGTACAGATCTCCGTGGGTCATGGTGGTCATACTATATAACTGTACTGTAGAAGGTATTGTTTCTCTCTCTCTCTCTCTCTCTCTCTCTCAGATAACCCCCAAGTTTGTTATGACTCTTCCTGGACAGTGTATTTTTATCTTCAAATAGGATATGTTATCGTGTATCTCTTGTTAGAACGAGGGAACAAATAATTTATTGAATAATGGCAGGTTGAGGGAGAGGGCGATGTACTGTACAGAACTAAACAAATAATTTTTTGGAAATACATTGTTTTTAACATTCAGTGCCATAATATTCTGACTTCTACTGTTTAACTATAATCTGCCTACGCTACCGTTCACGGGATGAATATGGGTGCACAATAAACTAGCCGCTGTATGTGGCAAAATTCAAAAGCGGATCCCCGCCTTTTTTATTACATACTAGGAAACATCTCACACTCACACACACACGTATAGATGATCAGTAAGGAGGAGCCTCGACCTGAGCCCTGACAGAACGTTACAGGTGTACTATTTCGTCAGGCCGCGGTTAGGAAGTATATGAGAGTGATTTAGGAAGTTATATTTATGTTCCATATAACATATTTATGGTTTATGTGTGTGTGTGTGTGTGTGTGTGTGTGTGTGTGTAATTATGTTAGCTTATGTTTGGTTAGTTATTAGTTGGAGTAAGTTGTCGTGGAGATTTTTCAGGTTAGGTTAGATTAGATTAGGTTAGGTTGTGTTAGATTAGGTTAGTTATTAGTTGGAGTAAGCTGGAGTTAAGATTCTTCTGGATATACAAAACACTAAAGTTATTATCCAGCGTAATCCTCCCACACACCCCAGCAAAATGATTCACAATGGAGACTGATTAATGAATGCTTGTGTTGTGATAATAATTCCTCTTATTGATTAACGAACTTTAAATAAAATGGAACAAGGCTGAGTGATGGTTGTTGAACTGATATAGAAATGTTAAGTGGTAGTAGATATAGTGTAAAATAAGTCATTGAGTGATACTGTAGTTGTGTAGTACCCAAGTTTGGTTCACTTGTATGTTACTGAGGAAATTATTCAATCAGGATTTTTTTACAAGGATGAGTGGTGTACCTGAAGTTGATGATCGTTTTTTTCTTTTTTCTTTTTTTATTATTGTAATGGTTGCCCCTCCTGTAATGAGAATGGCCAGGCCCAAGGGCCACCTAGGAGTGAATTTGTTTAAGGTGTTGAAGCTGTCGCCAACACAACAACCACACCCTGAGTTAATGAGCTGAGTGACCCAGTGTCAAGGAATAGTCCGTGGCCAACTGCACTGGCTAACCATTACCCCGTAACACGACGCGCGAATCGATTAACATCCAGGTCCCCAATTACTGTTGGGTAGATAGAGGTAAATGACGCAAAGGAAATTGCTCATGGTCTCACCCTGCCTGGAAATGGAACCCGGGTTCATTCGCTTGCGAGGCGAGCAAGCTGACAATTACACCGTGTGTCGGCAACACACACACACACACACACACACACACACATTGAGACAAGACACAATTACGCAAGAGGAGGAGGAAGATGGAGGAGGGAGGAGAGAGGAGGATGGAGGGAGGGGGTGATGGAGGGAGGGGGTGATGGAGGGAGGGGGTGTTGGAGGGAGGGGTAGGACGAGGAGAGGAAAAAGGTGGGTTGAAGTCGATGCCCCACCAAAAAAACCAAAAAAATTTGAGGGCGTAATCCTTGGTGTTCTTTTTTTGTAGAGAGAGAGAGAGAGAGAGAGAGAGAGAGAGAGAGAGATAGAGAGAGAAAGAACAAACGAGGGGTAGGATGGGCAAGGTGAAGGGGGAAAGGGAGAAAGGGGGATTTGGGTGATTTGTGAGGGTGAAGGAGAACATAAGAACATAAGAAAATAAGGAGTCTGCAATAGGCCGGTTGGCCTGTGCATGGCAGCTCCTGTCGAGAGTTACTACCACTCTCTATCATCCATGAATCTATCTAGCCTCCTTTTGAAACTTTCCAGAGTTCCAGCACTTACTACAAAGTTGGTAAGCTTGTTCCACTCGTCCACCACCCTATTTGTAAACCAGTTTCTTCCTATCTCCCTCCTAAACCTAAACTTATCCAACTTGAATCCGTTGCTCCGAGTCCTATCCTGCTCGGATATTATAAGAACTTTATCTATATCCCCTTTATTGATTCCTTTCACCCACTTAAACACTTCTATCATATCTCCCCGCACTCTTCGTTTTTCTAGGGAATGCAAGTTAAGTTTCTTTAACCTATCCTGATATGGAAGGTTTCTAAGTCCCGGAATCATTTTTGTCATTCTTCGCTGCACCGAGTGAATTTATATCCATTCTATAATAGGGGCACCAGAACTGAACTGCATAATCGAGGTGCGGCCTGACTAGCGCAAGATATAGTTGCAATATGACCTCTGCACTCTTATTACTTACACTTCTAGATATAAAACCCAATACTCTGTTTGCCTTATTTCGAACATTAATGCACTGTTTTCTAGGCCGTAGGTCCGGGCTTACAAGTACCCCCAGGTCTCTTTCACAAGTCGACTTCTCTAGGTTGATGTTGTTAAGGCTGTATACATTATCAGTATTTCTTCTTCCAATATTAATTACGCTGCACTTGCTGGTGTTGAATTTCATTTGCCATTTTTCAGACCACCCTGCAGTTTATTTAGATCCTCCTGTAATGCATTTGCATCCTGCCCTAAATTAATCTGCCGCCCTATTTTGTTGTCATCCGCAAACTTGCTTATGTCACTGCTGATCCCAGTATTCAGATCGTTTGCAGATTATAACAAGAGTGTCTAGTACTGACCCCCTGGGGAACCCCACCGGTTACACGGCCCTGATGTAATAATTTCTGGCTGCTGACCCTTCGTGTTCTTAGCGGTGAGCTATGATTTTGTCTAATTTAAAACTTTCCCCGACACCATAAGCCTTGCATTTTTCAGAAGCCAGTATGTGGCAATTTCGTCAAACGCTTACAAAGTCTAAATAAATAACATCGTAATTTTCGTCATTATCTACTACCTCGAAGACTTTCCTAAAAAAGTCAGCAGATTTGTTAGACAAGATTTCCCCTTTGTAAACCCATGTTGAGAGTCGTAGATTAATTTGCTTTTCTCTAGATGCGATCGGATGCTATCAGCTATAATTGATTCAAGAAGAGACAGAGGAGGTAAAAGGGGATGGAAAGGGGATGGTCTAGTGGTCCAAGATGTAGGTTATTTGTCCCAAAGTGATATAAAAAAAGAATGACGTTTAATATCCTCACCCTAACCTAACCTAACTCTGTACTCTGACATAGAACTTAAACATGTCGCACTAATGAAGTAATTTTACTGAATATCTGTCTATATGTCTTTGTTTAAATTCTCTACCTTGTTTTGTTGTTATTATCTACGTATGTCAAATATTTCTCCTATTAGTTTTTATTATTCTCTTCTGTCTTCAGTATATTGGAAAATAAGACATATACCAAGAGCATTAAAGTCATACACACACACACACACACACACACACACACACACACACACACACACACACACACACACACACTCTAACATAGCATCGTGTATATTTTCAACTGAGAAATGTCAACAAATTATTCATGTAATCTCATTTTCGAACGAGTCAACAGACATTTATGGATTGTTAGAATAAGAACAGGTTCACTATAACAGGTTCATTATAACAGGTTCACTATAACAGGTTCATTATAACAGGTTCACTATAACATGTTCATTATAACAGGTTCACTATAACATGTTCACTATAACAGGTTCACTATAACATGTTCACTATAACAGGTTCACTATAACAGGTTCAATATAACATGTTCACTATAACATGTTCACTATAACAGGTTCACTATAACAGGTTCACTATAACAGGTTCAGGTTCAATTTAACATGTTCATTATAACAGGTTCACTATAACAGGTTCACTATAACAGGTTGAATTTAACATGTTCACTATAACAGGTTCACTATAACAGGTTCACTATAACAGGTTCACTATAACATGTTCATTATAACATGTTCACTATAACAGGTTCACTATAACAGGTTCACTATAACAGGTTCAATTTAACATGTTCATTATAACATGTTCACTATAACAGGTTCACTATAACAGGTTCACTATAACAGGTTCACTATAACAGGTTCACTATAACAGGTTCAATATAACATGTTCACTATAACATGTTCACTATAACAGGTTCACTATAACAGGTTCACTATAACAGGTTCAATTTAACATGTTCATTATAACAGGTTCACTATAACAGGTTCACTATAACAGGTTGAATTTAACATGTTCACTATAACAGGTTCACTATAACAGGTTCACTATAACAGGTTCACTATAACAGGTTCAATTTAACATGTTCATTATAACATGTTCACTATAACAGGTTCACTATAACAG
>NW_024753693.1:0-133729 GCF_018991925.1 Homarus americanus | reverse complement strand
AGTGAACCGTCAGCCAACATATAATACAGTACAAACACAGTGAACCGTCAGCCAGCATATAATACAGTACACAACACAGTGAACCGTCAGCCAGCATATAATACAGTTACACAACACAGTGAACCGTCAGCCAGCATATAATACAGTACACAACACAGTGAACCGTCAGCCAACATATAATACAGTACAACCACAGTGAACCGTCAACATATAATACAGTACACAACAAGTGAACCGTCAGCCAACATATAATACAGTACACAACACAGTGAACCGTCAGCATATAATACAGTACACAACACAGTGAACCGTCAGCCAGCATATAATACGTACAACACAGTGAACCGTCAGCCAGCATATAATACAGTACACAACACAGTGAACCGTCAGCCAACATATAATACAGTACACAACACAGTGAACCGTCAGCCAACATATAATACAGTACACAACACAGTGAACCGTCAGCCAGCATATAATACAGTACAACACAGTGAACCGTCAGCCAGCATATAATACAGTACACAACACAGTGAACCGTCAGCCAGCATATAATACAGTACACTTACAGTGAACCGTCAGCCAGCATATAATACAGTACATAACACAGTGAACCGTCAGCCAGCATATAATACAGTACACAACACAGTGAACCGTCAGCCAGCATATATAGTACACAACACAGTGAACAGTCAGCCAGCATATAATACAGTACACATAACACAGTGAACCGTCAGCCAACATATAATACAGTACACAACACAGTAAACCGTCAGCCAACATATAATACAGTACACAACACAGTGAACCGTCAGCCAACATATAATACAGTACACAACACAGTGAACCGTCAGCCAGCATATAATACAGTACACAACACAGTGAGCCGTCAGCCAGCATATAATACGCAGTGCGTCATATAATACAGTACTGGCATGAACCGTCAGCCAACATATAATACAGTACACAACACAGTGATAATACAGTACATAACTTTTTTGATGAACCGTCAGCAGCATAATACAGTACGTAACATTGAGCCGTCAGCCTGGCATATAATACGGTACACTGCACAGTGAACCCGTCGGCCAACGCATATAATACAGTACGCCAACACAGTGAACCGTCAGCCAGCATGTAATACCGGTACGCCAACACGGAACCAAATCGGCCAGCGCCTGTACAGTACGCAACACGGTGAGCCGTCAATGACGCTATAATACAGTACCTTACAGTGAACAGTCAATAACATATAATACGGTACTGTACAGTGAACCGTCAACCAACATATAATACCTGGTACACAACTTGGTGAACCGTCGGCCAGCATATAATACGGTACACAACACTGCAGTAGACAGCAAATCGGCCAGCATATAATACGGTGCCTGCCTGATGAACCGTCAGCCAACATATAATACGGTACCAGCACAGTGAACCGTCAGCCAACATATAATACGGTACACAACTGATGACGTCAGCCAACATGCCGATCACGGTACAGCACGCAGTGAACAGTCAGCCAGCATATAGCGCAATTTTAGCACAGTGAACAAATCGGCAACATACTCTTGATGCATAACCCGCATTGAACCGTCAGCAACCTTATAATGCCAGTACATATACGGTGAACCGTCAGCCATATATTGGTACGCTGCTGATGAACCGTCATGGCATATAATACAGTACCTTATTTTTGATGAACCGTCAACAGCATAATACGTGCATAACACAGTAGACAATCCAGCCAGCGCATATGGTATGATGCATAACACGGTGAGCGTCAACCAGCATATAATACCGGTACTTAACACGGTAGACAATTGACGGCATACCAGCCTGATTACTGCTTTGTTGACCCGTCAATAGCTATAATGCAGGCTGCTTGCGGTGAACGGTCAGCCAGCATATAATACAGTATAACGCAGTGAACCGTCAGTAACATAATGCAGTGCACAACCACGGTGAGCCGTCGTGGCATATAATACGGTACACAACACAGTGGGCCGTCGTAAACGCATATTACGGTACGCCTTTACGGTACGAATAAATCAATGACATACCGGTACACCTTACAGTGAACCGTCAATAACATATAATGAGGTACATAACACGGTGAACCGTCAGCCAGCATATTAAATTTTTTTATAACACGATGAACCATCCAGCCAGCATATAATTACTGGTACATAACACAGTGGGTATGATCAATGACATATAATACGGTACGCAACACGGTGAACCGTCAGCCAACATATAACCTGACAGCACACGGTAGGCATCTAATAACATATTACAGTACACAACACGATGAGCCGTCCAATAGCATATAATACGGTACGCCTTTAAAGTGAGCGTCAGCCAGAAAATATGACACAACACGGTAGACCGTCAACAACATATAATACAGTACAACCTTTGATGAACCGTCAGCAGCATATAATACCCAGTACTGACACAATGAACGGTCGTGGCATAGCCGATACTGTACAGTGAACCGTCATTGTATGCTCAATACGGTACACCGCTACGGTGACCGTCAGCTGACGCCTTATGGCGGTACGCCACGTGGACGTCAGCCCGCTATATAATATTTTTTAACACAGTGAACCGTCAGCCAGCATATAATACGGTGCATAACACCGGTGAACCGTCGGCTGACATAATGATGCAACACGGTGAACCGTCGAAATACAACGCCTTGTGCGTACGCAACACAGTGAACCGAAGTCAGCCAGCACTGGCCACGAGGTACACCGCACGGTGGGCCGTCAATGGCATATAGCTGATACCTGCTGATGAACAGTCAGCCAACATGTAATACCGTGGTGCACAACTTTGTGATGAACCGTCAGCCAGCATATAATGATACGCTTACAGTGAACCGTCAGCCAGCAGCATAATGCAATGCACAGCACGGTGAGCCGTCAGCAGCATAATACAGTACATAGCACATTGAACAGTCAATGGCTATAATACGGTACAACACGGTGAACCGTCAGCCAACCGCTATAATACGAGTACACAGCACGGTGAATAATCAGCCAGCATATAATAGGTGCAACGGTAGACAATCCCGGCCAGCATATAATACAGTACATAGCACGGTGAGGCAGTCAATCCGGTATGTAATACCGATAAACAACTTTACGGTGAAGACCATCAGCCAACGCTAATGCAGTACCTTAACCACAGTGAACCGTCATGCAGCGTATCAGCGTGCATAGCACGGTAAGCCGTCAGTAGCACTTATATTACAGTACGCAACGTTGGTAAATCGGCAGCATATAATACGGTACACAACACAGTGAACCGTCAGCCAGCATATAATACGGTACATAACCACGGTGAACCGTCAATGACATATAATACAGTACACAGCACGGTAGACAAAATCAGCCAGCATATAATACAGTACATAACGCGAAGTGAACCGTCAGCCCAGCATATATTGATACGCCAACACGGTAGACCGTCAGTAACATATAATGCGGTACATAACCACACAGTGAACCGTCGGCAGCATATATTACGGCCCATAACCACGGTGAGACGATAGCCAATATATAATACGGTACAGCACGGTGAACCGTCAGCCAGCATATAATACATTACACAACACGGTGAACCGTCGCCAACATATATTGATGCACAACACAGTGAACCGTCAGCCAGCATATAGCGGTACGCCTAACACAGTGAACCGTCAGCCAGCATGTAATACGGTGCATAACACCGGTAGGCCGTCAGCCGCGCCATATTACGAGGTACGCCAGCACGGTGAACCGTGGCGCAGCATATAATACAGTACTACTTTGTTGAACCGGTCAATACAGCATATATTCTGATACACCAACACAGTGAATTGATCGGCCAGCGCAATACAGTACGCCGCACGATGAACAAGTCAGCCAGCACCCTCAATACCAGTACATAACCGCAGTGAACCGTCATCGGCATATAACAGTACACAGCACAGTGTGAACCAATCCCAGCCGGCATATATTACAGTACTGCAACACGATGAACAGTCAGCCAGCATATAATACCAGTACACATACGGTGAACGGTCAGCCAATATATATTACGGTACGCAACACGGTAAGACCGTCAGCCAGCGCTAATACGGTATAACACAGTGAACCGTCAATAAGCATATAATACGGTACCTGGCACAGTGAGGCGTCTGTTCAGCATATAATGATACGCACGGTGAGCCGTCCAGCCAGCATATATTTTGATACTGCAACACGGTGAGCCGTCAGCCAGCGCATATTACTGATACCTTTGATATGAACAGTCAGCCAGCATATATTACAGTACATTACGGTGAACCGTCGGCCAACGCCTGTTGATACACACACAACACGGTGAACGTCAGCCGCCTTATAATACGGTGCACTGCTGATGAACCAAAATCGGCCAGCATATAATACAGTACGCCAACGTGAACCGTCAGCCAGCATATAATACGATACCTTTGATGAACCGTCAGCCAACTGTAATACGGTACGCCCTGATGAACCGTCGGCGGCGCCTGTCGGTACATAACACGGTAAAGACGTCAGCCAACATATGTTGATACATAACTTTGTGAGCCGTCGGCCAGCGCCATACCACGGTACGCCTTTGGTGAACCATCGGCCAGCGCCATAATACGATTACGCCAGCATTGAGCCGTCAATGACGTATAATGCAGTGCATTACTGACTGATCCATCGTGACGCCCAATACAGTACACAACACGGTGAACCGTCAGCCAGCATATAATACAGTACACAACACGGTGAGCCGTCAGTAACCATATAATACGGTGCATTACGGTGGGCAAAATCCGGCGGCATATAATGCAGTGCATATACGGTGAGACCGTCCAGCCAACGCATAATGCAATGCCATAACACGGTGAACCGTCGGCAACACTGTAATACAGTACCTTTGATGGGCCGTCAAACTAACGTATAATACAGTGCACAACACGTGAACAGTCAATGGCATATAATGCAATCCTGCCTGATGAACAGTCAGCCAGCGCGCAATACGGTACACTTAACACAAGTGAACCGTCAGCCAACATATAATACGGTACACAACACAGTGAACCGTCAGCCAGCATAATGCAGTACCACAACCTGATGACCGTCATTAACGCCTGTCTGATGCACATAACGCAATGTACGAGTGAACCGTCCCAGCCTCAACATATAATACGGTACAAAGTGAACCGTCAGCCAACATATCGTACAGTACATTACCTGAACCAATCAGCCAGCGCCGCAATACAGTACCATTGGTGCCGTCGGCAGCATATAATACAATTACACCTTACAGTGGTAATCAACCCAGCGCGCAGCGTACGGTACGCAACACGGTGAAACGTCCTTCAGCATAATACAGTACATAACCACGGTGTAGACCGTCGGCCAGCGCTATAATACGGTTTTGCATAACACGGTGAACCGTCTGGCCTTATAATACGGTACGCTTACAGTGGAAGCGTCAGCCGGCGCCTAATCACGGTACGCAGCAGTGAACCGTCAGCCAGCGCTATATTACGGTACACCAACACGGTAGACCGTCAGCCAGCGCCTGTACGGTACCTGCCCACGGTGAACCGTCAGCCAACATATAATGCAGTACCGCCTTTTTGGTGACCGTCAATGGCATATAATACAGTACACATACACAGTGAACCGTCAGCATATAATGCAGTACATTGCACGGTAGACCGTCGGCAACGCGCAATACAATGCACGCCACTGATGAGCAAATCCAGCCTTTATAATCACGGTACACCAACCACGGTAAACCGTCATCAACATATATTGATACACCAACACGGTGAACCGTCGCTTGGCGCACAGCCTGATGCATAACGTGAACCGTCGGCCAGCATATAATACAGTTTACCTTTGGTAGACCGTCATGTATATAATACAGTACATAACACGGTGAGCCGTCAGCCAACATATAATCAGTACGCGTCAAACCGTCAGCCAACGCACTTATAATGCAGTACGCCTTTGTGATGAGCCGTCGGCCAGCATATATTGATGCACAACACGGTGGGCGATAAAAGCTTCGGCATATAATGATACACAACACGGTAGGCAAATCCGGCAACATGTAATACAATTACCTTTGATGGCAAATCAATAACCATATAATGCCAGTACACAACTTTACGGTGGGTAAATCAATGGCATATAATGCGGTACTGGCGGTGACGTCAGCCAACATATAATACGGTACCTGCTTTGATGAGCCGTCAATGGCGTATGGCGTGCAACACAGTAAACCGTCGTAGCATATATTGATGCACAACTGCAATGGTAATCAGCCAACATAATAATACGTGCACAACTACGATGGGCGTGGTAACATATATTACGGTACCTGGCAGTAAACCAATCAGCCAACATATAATACGGTACAACACAGTGACCGTCGGCCAGCGCCTGGCCGGTACACAACGGTACGTCAGCAACGCCTAATACAGTACACAACACGGTGAACCGTCCAGCCTTGCTGTAATACAGTACACCTTGCAGTGAACCGTCATTAACATACCTGGCTGATACCTGCCTTTTGATCGCGTCGTAACATATAATGATGCCTGACCTGATAACCGTCGGCCAGCATATAATACAGCGCCAACACATTGAACCGTCGGCCCGCTTTATATATTCCAGTACATAACGGTGAGCCGTCGTAACGCCAATACGATACCGCCAACCTGCAATGATGTGAACCGTCGGTAACATGTAATGCCAGTACCAGCACGGTAGACCATCCATCAACGCCATCAATACAGTACACTTTGATCGGGCGTCAGCGTATAATGATTTACAACACGGTAGACAATCGTAACATATAATACAAGTACGCAACACAGTGGACAATCCCAGCCAGCATATCTGCAGTGCAACGATGTGAACCGTCGGCCAGCATATATTACGAAGTACATAACACGAGTGATGAAAGACCGTCAGCAACGCCTGTGATACAACTTTGATGAACCGTCAGCCAGCATAATGATACACAACCACAATGAACCGTCAGCAGCATATAATACAATACGCAACACGGTGAACCGTCAGCCAGCATGTAATACGATTACCGCTTACAGTGAACCGTCAGCCAGCTGCAATACGGTACATAACGCGGTGAACAGTGACAACACCTAATACGGTACACAACACGGTGGACCGTCAGCCAGCAATACAGTACGCCTGATGACCGTCGTAACAATACGTTTTGCAACATGATGGACCGTCAGCCAAGCATATAATACCATTACTAGCACGGTGAATATCGCGTCATATAATGCAAAGTACCACCTTTGAACATCCGACAGCATATAAAGCCACAGTCACCTTTGCGGTGGACAGGTAATGGCATATATTGGTACATAACACGGTATGAGCCGTCGCTAATAATACAGGTGCATAACGCATTCTGAGACCATCAGCCAGCGCCTACAATACAATGCACAGCACGATGGTCGTTGGCCAACATATAATACAGTACACAGCATTGAACCGTCAGCCAATACTAATACCAATTACGCACGGTGAACCGTCAATGACGCCTCAATACAGTACGCCAGCACGGTGGTTCGTCAGCCAGCATATAATAATACGGTGCACAACACGGTGAGGGCCGTCCCAGCCAGCATATAATGCAGTACCGCGTGAGCCGTCAGCCAGCATATAACACGGTACACACACAACACAGTGAGCGGTCAATGACATAGTGCAATGCAGCCACGGTAGGCGTCGTAGCATAATACAGTACACCTTTACGGTGAGCCGTCGTAATAGCCTGTACAGTACCTGTAACACGGTGAATCGTCAATGACATATAATACATTTTTACAACGGTAGGCACGTCAATAGCATATAATGCGGTACCCACAGCACGGTGAACCGTCAATGGCGCCGTACAGTACACCTTTACGGTGACGATATTAACATATGTTGATGCATAACCACATTGAACCGTCAGTAACCTCAGTAATTGCCAACGCATGGTAGGCCGTCAATGGCATATAATACGGTACACAACACGGTGGGCCGTCCATCAGCATATAATGCAGTACTGCTGCGGTAGGCCGTCAACTAAGCCGCCAGCGATGCCTGCCGGTGGTATCGTAACATATATTCTAATTTTTGCCAACCACACAGTGAGCCGTCAGCCAGCATATAATGATACCTGGCAGTGGGCCGTCAATATAATACAGTACTGGCATTGAACCGTCAGCCAACCATATAATACGATACACAACATAGTGGCCGTCAATGACATATAATACAGTACACGGCCGTCAATGACATATAATACAGTACACACAACACAGTGAGCGTCATCCAGCATATATGCATACCACGGAGCCGTCAGCCTGTAATCAAAGACTTTGCACTGTTACCGGTAATGTAGCTACATGTCGTAACTTTATATTTGTGTCCATATGTTCTAAATTGCGCATCTAACACTGTACGTGTGTACATGTAACACTCTTGCATCCTACACACTGCCTCTCAACACATGTTAAATTGCACCACAGTTTTCATGTCAATTTGTTTATGTTCTTTTATCAAAGCATCAATAAATATCCTCTTAATAGCTCTAATTAATGAATATTTTAATGCATATTAATTTGCTTTTGGTAACAGTAAGTTTATAAATACAGTACATACATTTGGAATAATTTGTCATTCTTGAAAGAAAGGCACTTAATCTGTTGTTATACAGTATGTGTGGTGGATGACCTTCCAGGTTGGCCTCCTCCTAGCCACAATTGACCCCAGTAATATACTCTTAATAATGGTGGCTCGGAGAATAGTTACGGAGATACGAGTGTTTGGTCGATGATGAAACGATTGCTACACTTTGGTGTAATGGTCAGCATGCTTGCCTCGAGCGAGAAGGCCAGGGTTCGATTTCGGGTAGGGTAAAACTTTGGGTAAGTTTCTTTACGCCATTTGACTCTGTCTACGCAGCACTAATTGGAGACCTGGATGTTAATGATTTGCGGATTGTGTTCCAATGGTTAACCAATGCAGTGCAGGTTTCCTTACAGTTCGTTAACTCAAAGTTGTGATTGTTGTGTTGGTGACAGTTTCAACACTTTAAACCAGCTACTTCTATGGTGGGCCTCTGGTCGGCCATCCTCAAAACGAGGCAACCATTATAATGTCGCCCACATGCAGTACACTACACTACACAGGAAGACTGGAGTTGCTTATTAAAGTATACCTGTAGGGGCTGGTGGTGACGCACAGGTGTATAAATTGTGTTGGTACAGTATTACGTTGTAGATGTGTGGTGGCTTACAAATAAAGTACTATGTATAGGTTGTTGCACATGACGTTGCCTCACACAGTACTGGGTAAACTACGAGATTATTGACGAGATATGACCAACAGTTTTGATTAAATTATAATTGAGTGGTCTCGAGGATAATATAACATCAGAGACACGCCATGCTTAGATTAGTTGATTATATTCTAAGTTTGAGTTGAGGTGTGTGACTGAGGGTTCGTGTCCAGCGGTCACATTTGCATCTTCTATCTTATAAAAGTTGTTACAACAGTAAAATTTGGGAATGTGTGAAATTCGGAGATTATCATGGCGCGCACGACACCTACACACACACATGGGGTCTGCCTCTATCACATCAAACGTTAATCTGTAATTTTCAATTGCCACACATCACACTGACCCAAGCAACCACCATTACCCCCATAACGCGACGCATTTCTTTAACCAACGACTGCCAGCACCAATTCCATTACTACTAAGGTTACTAGCACCACCACGACCACTATCTCTACCACCACCCTGACACTACCACCACCCTGCCACTACCACCAACAACTTCAAAACATTAATTACACTCGCACCAACAGTGAAACACATGACCACCTCCACCTGGAGCTTCTTAGTGTCTCCACCTACTGTTACCATCCACACTAACCTTCCTCACCTGCAACCCCACACACCTTTCTCCCTCTGTACCTCACCTGCTGTGACCCCACCTAACCTTCCTCCTACTGTGACCCCCACCTTTCTTACTCTACTGTCACCATCACACCTTTTCTGTAACCACTAACCTTCTCACCTACTGTGACCCCCCACCTAACCTTCCTCACCTACTGTGACCCCACACACCTTATTCCTCACCTAATGTTACCATCCCATAACCTCCCTCACTAATCTAACCCCACACTAACCTTCCTCCTCTTGTGACTTCCCCACCTCCAACACAGCCTCTACATCCTCACCTCTGTAACCCCACTAACCTTCCCTCCTCTGTGAACCCCTCACCTTCTCACAGTTACCTCCCACACCTAACCTTCTCCTTTCTGTAACCCCTTCCCTACTGTGACCCCAATAACCTTCCTCTCACCTCTGTACCACCCTTTCTTCTCACCTACTGTGCAACCTTCCTCTTCTGACCCCATCTTCTTCCCTCTCTGTATTAATCCTTCCTCACCTACTGTGACCCACACACTAACCTTCCTCACTCCATCCAACCCACACTAACCTTCCTCACCTACTGTGACCCCCACACTAACCTTCCTCACCTACTAGACCCCACACTAACCTTCCTCACCTACTGGACCCTCCACACTAACCTTCCTCACCTACTGTGACCCCCCACACTAACCTTCTCACCTACTGTAACCCCCACACTAACCTTCCTCACCTACTGTGACCATCCACACTAACCTTCCTCACCTACTGTGACCCCCACACTAACCTTTCCTACTCATCAGACCCCCCACACTGACCTTCTCACCAGACCCCCATTAATCAACTCTTTCACCTACTGTGACCCCCACACTAACCTTCCTCACCTACTGTGACCATCCACACTAACCTTCCTCACCTACTGTGACCCCCAAACTAACCTTCCTCACCTACTGTGACCCACACTAACCTTCCTCACCACTGTTACCATCCACACTAACCTTCCTCACCTACTGTGACTTCACACTAACCTTCCTCACCTACTGTGACTCCACACTAACCTTCCTCACCTACTGTGACCCCACACACTAACCTTCCTCACCTATCTGATCCCACACTAACCTTCCTCACCTACTGTGACCCCCACACTAACCTTCCTCACCCACTGTGACCATACACACTAATCTTCCTCACCTACTGTGACCCCACACTCACCTTCTCACCTACTGTGATCCCCCACACTAACCTTCCTCACCTACTGTGACCCCCACACTAACCTTTCCTCACCTATCTGACCCCCACACTAACCTTCCTCACCTACTGATCCCACACTAACCTTCCTCACCTACTGTGACCTCACACTAACCTCTTCCCTCTCCCATCAGACCCCCTACACTAACCTTCTCACCTACTGTGACTCTACACTAACCTTCCTCACCTACTGTGACTCCACACACTAACCTTCTCACCTACTGTGACCCCAAACTAACCCTTTCCTCACCTACTGTGACCCCACACTAACCTTCCTCACCTATTGTGACCACCACACTAACCTTCTCACCTACTGTGACCCCCACACTAACCTTCTCACCTACTGTGACCCCTACACTAACCTTCCCTCACCTACTCTGACCCCCACACTAACCTTCCTCACCTACTGTGATCACCACTAACCTTCCTCACCTACTGTGACCCCCCACACTAACCTTCTCGCCTACTGTGACCCCCATACTAACCTTCCTTCACCCATCTGACCCCTACACTAACCTTCCTCACCTACTGTGACCCACACACTAACCTTCCTCACCTACTGTGACTCTCCCCACATTAACTCCTCTCTCACTCATCTGAACTTCCACACAACCTTCCCACCTACTGTGACCCTCACACTAACCTTCCTCACCTACTGTGACCCCACACTAACCTCTCACCTATCTGACCCCCACACTAACCTTCTCACCTATCTGAACCACACACACTAACCTTCCTCACCTACTGTGACCCCACACTAACCTTCCTCACCTATCTGACCCCCACACTAACCTTCCTCACCTTCTGTGACCACCACACTAACCTTCCTCACCTACTGTGACCCCCACACTAACCTTCCTCACCTACTTCAGACCCCTCTACACTAACCTTTCCTCACCTACTGTGACCCCCATATTAACCTTCCTTCCTCACCTACTGTGACCCCCACAAACCTTTCTCACCTACTATGACACCTACACTAACCTCTCACCTACTGTGATCCCCCACACTAACCTTCCTCACCTACTGTGACCCCCACACTAATCTTCCTCACCTACTAGACCCCCTACACTAACCTCTCACCTACTGTAACCTCCACAATGACCTTCCTCACCTATCTGACCGTGCCACACTAACCTTCCTCACCTATCTGACGCCCACACTAACCTTTCTCACCTACTGTGAACTTCCACACTAACCTCTCACCTACTGTGACCCCACACTAACCTTCCTCACCTACTGTGACCTTCCACACTAACCTTTCACCCATCTGAACCCCACACTAACCTTCTCACCTACTGTGACCCCCACACTAACCTTCCTCACCTACTGTGACCTTCCACACTAACCTTTCTCTCCTACTGTGACCCCACTAACCTTCTTTCACCTACTGTGACCCCCACACTAACCTTCCTCACCTACTGTGACCCCCACACTAACCTTCCTCACCTACTGTGACCCCCACACTAACCTTCCTCACCTACTGTGACCCCACACTAACCTTCTCACCTATCTGACCCCCACACTAACCTTCCTCACCTACTGTGAACTTCCACACTAACCTTCCTCACCTACTGTGACCCCCACACTAACCTTCCTCACCTATCTGACCCCCCACACTAACCCCTTCCTCACCTATCAGACCCCATACTAACCTTCCTCACCTCTGACCCCACACTAACCTTCCTCACCTACTGTGACCCACCACACTAACCTTCCTCACCTACTGTGACCCCCACACTAACCTTCCTCACCTACTGTTGACCCCCTACCACTAACCTTCCTCACCTACTGCTTGACCCCCACACTAACCTTCTCACCTACTCTGACCCCCACACTAACCTTCTCACCTGTGATCCCCCACACTAACCTTCCTCACCTACTGCCAACCCCCCACACTAACCTTTCTCACCTCTGTCCCCCACTAACCTTCCTCACCTGCTGTGACCCCCACACTAACCTTCCTCACCTCTGCTTGACCCACACTAACTTCCTCACCTACTGTGACACACTAACCTTCCTCACCTACTGTGAACTACACTAACCTTCCTCCTGCCACTTGTTCCCCCACTACCTTCTCATCTGTGGACCCCCACTAACCTTCCTCACCTACTGTGACCCCCACACTAACCTTCCTCACCTACTGTGACCCCACACTAACCTTCCTCACCTACTGTGACCACCACACTAACCTTCTCATACCTTGACCCCCACCTAACTTCCTCACCTACTGTATTTACACTAACCTTCCTCACCTGTGACCACCACACTAACCTTCCTCACCTACTGTGACCCCACTAACCTTCCTCACCTACTGTGACCCTACACTAACCTTCCTCACCTGCTGTGACCCCCTGCTTCCTCCTACTGTGACCCCCACACTAACCTTCCTCACCTACTGTAGTCCCCACACTAACCTTCCTCACCTACTGTTGACCCCACTAACCTTCTCATACTGCTTGACCCCCACACACTAACCTTCCTCACCTACTATTTACCATCCTATTCCTCACCTACTGTGACCTCCCACTAACCTTCCTCACCTACTGTGACCCCACTAACTTCTCACCTCTCTGCCCACCCCCACTAACCTTCCTCACCTACTGTGACCCCACACTAACCTTCTCCACCTACTGTGACCCCCTGCTCCTTCCTCACCTACTGTGACCACCACACTAACCTTCCTCCACCTACTGTGACCCCCACTAACCTTCTCTCACCTACTCTGACCCCCTCACTAACCTTCCTCACCTACTGTGAACTTCACACTAACCTTCCTCACCTACTGTGACCCCCACACTAACCTTCCTCACCTATTGCTTGACCTTCCACATAACCTTTCTCACCTACTCCCCATTTACACTAACCTTCCTCACCCTGCTTGACCCCACACTAACCTTCCTCACCTACTGTGACCTTCCACACAATCCTTTCTCACCTACCCCCCACACTAACCTTCCTCCTTCTTTCTTGACCCCCACCTCTTCCTTTCTCACCTCTTAGCACCCCCCACACTGCTTCCTCACCTGCTGTGATACCCACTAACCTTCCTCACCTACTGTGACCCCACACTAACCTTCCTCACCTACTGTATTTACACTAACCTTCCTCACCTGCTGTGACCCCCACACTAACCTTCCTCACCTACTGTTGCCATCCACACTAACCTTCCTCACCTGCTCTAACCCCCCACACTAACCTTCCTCACCTACTGTTGACCCCACTAACCTTCCTCACCTACTGTTACCTCCACATAACCTTCCTCACCTACCTTGACCCCACACTAACCTTCCTCACCTACTGCCCCACACTAACCTTCACCTACTGTGACCCACTAACCTTCTCACCTACTGTGACCCCCCACTAACCTTCCTCACCTACTGTGACCCCACACTAACCTTCCTCACCTATGCTTATTTACACTAACCTTCCTCACCTACTGTATTACACACTAACCTTCCTCACCTGCTCATTACTAACCTTCCTCCACCTATCATTACACCACTAACCTTCCTCACCTCTCTTGACCCCATATAACCTTCTCCTCACCTACTGTGACCCCCACACTAACCTTCCTCACCTACTGTGACCCCCATACCTAACCTTCCTCACCTACTGTGACCCCCACACTAACCTTCCTCACCTTTCTTGAACCCCACTAACCTTCCTCCTGCTTGACCCCCAACTAACCTTCCTCTGTGACCCCCACTAACCTTCCTCACCTACCATGACCCACACACTAACTTCCTCCTCTCTGCCCCCCTAACCTTCCTCACCTACTGGCCCCCACACTAACCTTCCTCACCTAGTACTGACCGCCACACTAACCTTCTCACCTACTGTGACCCCCACACTAACCTTCCTCACCTACTGTGACCCCACTAACCTTCCTCACCTACTGTGACCTCCACACTAACCTTCCTCACCTCTGCTTGACCCCACACTAACCTTCCTCACCTACTGTGACCTTCACATTAACCTTCTCACCTACTGTGACCCCACTAACCTTCCTCACCTACTGTGACCTTCCACACTAACCTTCTCTACCTACTGTGACCCCACTAACCTTCCTCACCTACTGCTTGACCCCCACACTAACCTTCCTCACCTACTGACCCACACTAACCTTCCTCACCTACTGTAGCATTTACACTAACCTTCCTCACCTCTGCTTATTTACACTAACCTTCCTCACCTACTGCTTATTTACACTAACCTTCCTACCTACCTTGACCCCCCCACTAACCTTCCTCACCTGCTAGCCCCACACACTAACCTTCCTCTGTTTACACTAACCTTCACCTGCTGACCCTACACTAACCTTCTCACCTGCTGCTTATTTACTACCCTACCTGTTGCACCTCACACTAACCTTCCTCACCTGCTGTGACCCCCACTATTATTCCTCTCTTACAGCGACCCCCCACACTGCTTATTTCCACCTGCTGCATTTACACTAACCTTCCTCACCTACTGTGACCCCTTTAACCTTCCTCACCTACTGCATTTGCCTTCACACTCCTACCGTGACCCTCCACACTAACCTTCCTCACCTGCTTTCCTCACCCCACTAACCTTCCTCTTACTGTGACATCCACACTAACCTTCCTCCTTTGTTGACCCCCATAACCTTCTCACCTACTATTTACCTCCACACTAACCTTCCCACTACCTACTGTGACCTCCCACTAACCTTCCTCACCTACTGTTACTAACCTTCCTACCTACTGTGACCCCCACACACTACCTTTCTCACCTGCTGTGTTACACTAACCTTCCTCACCTGCTGTTACATCACACTATTATTCATCTGCCCCACACTAACCTTCTCTTACTGCATTTAAACATTCCTCACCTGCTGCTTCCCATTGACATTCATCATCTCTCAGCCCATTTACACTAACCTTCCTCTACTGTGAACTACACACTAACCTTCCTCACCTCTTGACCCCCACACTAACTTCCTCACCTACTGTGACCCCACTACCTTCCTCACCTACTGTGACCCCCACACACTACTTCCTCTCTGTGACCCCCACACCTTCCTCACCTACTTTACCTCCACACAAACCTTCCTCTCACCTGCTTTCATTTACACTAACCTTCCTCACCTACTTTGACCCCACATAACCTTCTCACCTACTGCCACCCCCCCACACACTGCCCTTCCTCACCTACTGAGCCCCCCACTAACCTTCCTCTTACTGTTGCCATCCACACTAACCTTCCACACCTACTGCCCATTTACATAACCTTCCTCCTTACTGCTGCCCCCACACTTAACATTCTCTGCTGCCAACCACACACCTTCCACATCTCTTGTTACACACTTCTTTCCTCACCTACTGTTGACCCCCAACTAACCTTCTCACCTACTTGCCGCTCACACTAACCTTCCTCACCTACTGTGAACCACACTAACCTTCCTCACTACTGCCCCCCCCTCTTCCTCACCTACTTCTTGACCCCCACACTAACCTTCTCCCTACTGTGACCCCCACTAACCTTCCTCACCTACTTGACCCCTACACTAACTTCCTCACACAGTAACCCCAGCTTTCCTCTCACCTTTTGTGACCCCACTTCTTCTTCCTCACCTCTCTCAGTCCCCACATAACCTTCTCCCCTACTGTGTTACACTAACCTTCTCCTTCCTACTGGCCCCCACACTAACCTTCCTCACCTGCTTTTGCCATCCACACCCAACCTTCTTCACCTACTGTGACCCCCCCATAACCTTCCTCATACTGTGACCCATCACTAACCCCTCACCTCTTTAAATTCACACCTGCCTTTGTACCATAACCTTCCTCACCTACTGCTTGTTACTTCAACCTTCCTCACCTGCAGCTGCCCACACTAACCTTCCTCACCTACTGCTTGACCCCCCCTATTCCTCACCTACTGTGACCCCCACATAACCTTCCTCACCTACTGTGACCTAACCTTCCTCACCTACTTGACCCTAACCTTCTCACCACTGTGACCTTCCACACTAACCTTCCTCACCTGCTGTGCCCCCTAACCTTCTCCTACTGCTTACACTAACCTTCCTCACCTACCAACATTTAACCTTCCTCACCTACTTGACCCCACACTAACCTTCCTCTCACCTGCCAGCATTTACTAACCTTCCTCACCTACTGTGACCCCCACACTAACCTTCTCTCACCTGTGTATTCCCCACCTAACCTTCCTCTGCTGTTACATAATTCCTCACCTGCAGCATTTACACTTCCTCCTCTGTCCCCCACACTAACCTTCCTCACCTACTGTGACCCCACACTAACCTTCCTCACCTACTGTGACCCCACATTAGCTTCCTCACCTATGTGACCCCACACTAACCTTCTCACCTGCTTGGCCCCCACTAACCTTCCTCTGCTTTGTGAACACACCTTTTCTCCTTCTGTGACCTAAACCTTTATACCTGCTTATTTACACTAACCTTCTCACCTTTCTCTTTACACTAACCTTCCTCACCTACTTTCTTATATTGTGACCTCACCTACTGTGACCCCCCCACTAACCTCTCACCTGCTGTGACCCTACACATAACCTCCTTTCTGTGACTCCCCTGCATCTGCAACAGCATTTACACTAACCTTTCTCACCTGCCAGAACTTCCACATAACTTCCTCACCTACTGTGACCCCACACTAACCTTCCTCACCTGCCTGACCTTCCACTAACCTCTCTCCTACTGCTTCACCCACTTACTTTCCTTTCTGTGACCCCCACATTTAACCTTCTCACCTACTGTTGACCCCCACCTAACCTTCTCACCTACTGTGACCCCCCACACCATTTACTCTGCACGCCACACACTAACCTTCCTCACCTACTGTGACCCCCACACCTAACCTTCCTCACCTACTGTATTTTAACCTTCCTCACCTACTGTTACCATCCACACTAACCTTCTCACCTGCTGCTATTTAACTTATTCCTCCTACTGTATTTACACCTAACCTTACCTACTTTCTGTTGCCCTCACACTAACCTTCCTCACCTACTGTATTTCCCCCTCTAGACCTTCCTCCACCTGCTGTGACCCACATCACCTCTTCTCACCTGTGAATACTAACCTTCCTCACCTACTTTGTCCCCTCATCTTCCTCACCTACTGTGACCCCACACTAACTTTCTCACCTTCTCTTTGCTGTCTTCCTCCTACCCAACATTTCAACCTTCCTCACCTACTGTATTTACTAACCTTCCTACTGTGTAACCTTCCTCTTTTGCTTTCCTCACCTACTGTGACCCCACCTAACTTTCCCTCTGTGCCACACACTAACCTTCCTCACCTACTTTCACACTAACCTTCTCACCTCTGTGACCCCCCACACTAACCTTCTACCTACTGTACTGCATACACTAACCTTCCTCACCTACCAACATTTACACTAACCTTCCTCATCTTATTTACACTAACCTTCCTCACCCTGCTGTGTTACCTGATCATTTCACCTGCCAGCCCTTGCTAACCTTCCTCTTACTGCTTACCCCACATAACCTTCTCCACCTACTGTGACCCTCCACTAACCTTTCTCCCTTCTCCACCTGCTTCTTCCTCCCCCACTAACCTTCTCACCTGTTACCATCCACTAACCTTCCTCACCTACTGCCCCCCACACTACTTCCTCACCTACTGTTACCATACACCTTCCTCACCTGCTTTCCACACTAACCTTCTCTTACTGTGACCCCCACTGACCTTCTCACCTGTGACCCCCACTAACCTTCCTCACCTGCCTGTGACCCCCCACACTGCTTCCTCACCTACTGTTACCATCCACACTAACCTTCACTCACCTACTGCCCATTCAACCTTCCTCACCTACTGCTTATTTAACAACCTCACCTACTGTGACCCCACTAACCTTCCTCACCTGCTGTATTTACACTTAACTTCACTCACCTGTTGACCCACACACAACCTTCCTCATGCACCATTACACTAACTTCCTCACCTACTGTGACCCCACACTACCTTCCTCACCTACTGTATTCCTCCCTTTCTCACCTGCCTTATTTACACTAACCTTCCTCACCTCTGTGACCCTTCACAACCTTCCTCACCTACTGTGACTTACACTAACCTTCTCACCTACTGTGACCCCCATAACCTTCCTCACCTACTACCCGCCCCCCACACTACCTTTCTCTTGTTACACTAACCTTCTCCTACTGTTTCCATCACACTAACCTTCCTCACCTACTGTGACCCTACACTAAGCTTCCCTCACACTGTGACCCCACTAAACTTTCCTCATGCTGTGACCCCCATTTTCTTCCTCACCTGCAACATCCCACACTAACCTTCCTCACCTACTGTGTTACACTAACATTCCTCGCCTACTTGTTACACTGTATTTACCTCTGCCTACTTTGCCATCCACTAACCTTCCTCACTAATGTCAGCCCCCACACTTAACCTTCCTCCACATGCTATTTGACCGCCACACTAACCTTCCTCACCTACTGCCTTTACTAACATTCCTCACCTACTGCTTGTTTCCACTAACCTTCCTCACCTACTGTGACCCCCCTTATCTCACCTCTTGACCGCCACACTAACCTTCCTCACCTACTGTGACCCCACACTAACCTTCACTCACCTACTGCTTGACCCCACTAACCTTTCTCACCTGTGTTTAACCTTCTCACCTACTGTGACCCCCACACTAACCTTCCTCACCTCTGTGCCTTCCACATAACCTTTCTCACCTCTGTATTTACACTAACATTCATCACCTGCTCATGTTTACACTATTATTCACTCACCTGTGAATCTTCCTCTCACTTCCTAACCTTCCTCACCTACTGTTGCCATCCACACTAACCTTCCTCACCTCTGCTACTTCCCACTAACCTTCCTCACCTACTGTGACCCCCCACTAACCTTCCTCACCTACTGTTACCTCACACAAACTTCCTCACCTGTAACCCACACTAACCTTCCTCACCTACTGTGACCCCACACTAACCTTCTCCTTACTGACCCCACACACTAACCTTCTCTTCTGTGACCCCCACACCTTCCTCTGCTGTAGCTCCCACTATCATTCCTCTCACCCTGATGACCCCACTAACTTTCTCACCTACTTCCTCCCCTAGCTTGTTCTCATCTCCTTGACCCCCACTTTCTTCCTCACCTACTGTGAACTTCCCTTCCTCACCTACTGTGACCCCACCTAACCTTCCTCCTCTGTACCCTCTTCACTCACCTGCTGTGACTCCCACCTTCCTACTTTACTAACCTTCACCTCCTGTGACCCCACACTAACCTTCCTCACCTACTGCCCCACTAACCTTCCTCCTACTGGCCCCTACACTAACCTTCCTCACCTGCCCCACCTAACCTTCCTCCTGTGCCATTGCCTAACCTTCCTCTGATACCCCCCTTCCTCTGGCCCCACACTTATTCACTCACCTGCCAACTTCCACTAACCTTCCTCCTTTCTGCTTGACCTGCTTCTCACCTGTGACCTAACCTTCACTCACCTGCTGTTGCAACCTTCCTCACCTCTCATTACACTAACCTAACCTACTGACCACCACCAGCCTTCACCTACTGCCCACTAACCTTCCTCACCTACCTTATCGACCTTCACCACCTACTGCTCACTAACCTCCGTCTGTGACACTTAACCTACATAACCTTCCTCACCCTGTCTTATTCCCACTAACCTTCCTCACCTACTGTGACCCCCACTAACCTTCCTCTCTGTGACCCTCTGTGTCCTCCTACTGTGTTACACACTAACTTTCCTCTCCTCTGTGTCCCCCCATTCCAACCTTCTCACCTGTGACACCACACTAATCTTCCTCACCTGCTGGCATTTACACTAACCCATCACCTGCTGTGACCCATACTAGCTTCTCACCTACTGTGACCCCCACACTAACCTTCTCACCTCTGTATTTACTAACCTTCCTCACCTACTGTGTCCCCTTAACCTTTCTCACCTCCTGCATTTACACTATTATTCCTCTTTTCTTGTTATCACACTCCTTTACCTCACCTGAGCCTCACTAACCTTCCTCCTACTGACCCTACACTAACACCTACTGTGACCCCACACTAACCTTCCTCCTGCTTGTTACCTAACCTTCCTCACCTCTGTGACCCCACACTAGCCCTCACCACTGCAGCTCCACCAAGCAACCTTCATCTCTCCCCCACACTAGCTTCCTCCTCTGCTTGACCCCCCACTAACCTTCACCTACTGTGACCCCCACTAACCTTCCTCACCTACTGTGACCCACCACACACTAACCTTCCTCACCTACTGAGGCCACACACTAACCTTCCTCACCTACTGTGACTCCCACACTAACCTTCCTCACCTGTATTTACTAACCTTCCTCACCTACTGTTCACACTAACCTTCCTCCTTACTGTGACCCCACACTAACCTTCCTCACCTACTGTGACCCTCACTAACCTTCCTCTACTGTTTCATTTAACCTTCTCACCTACTGTGACTAACCTTCCTCACCTACTCTTATCACCTAGACTAAACTTCCTCACCTGCATTTACATAACCTTCCTCCCTGCTGTGACCACCACACTAACCTTCTCTTACATTTTTTAACCTTCCTCACCTACTGTGACCCCACTAACCTTCCTCTCTGTGACCCATAACCTTCCTCACCTACTGTGACCCACCACACACTCCTTCCTCACCTACTGTGACCCCTTACACTAACTTCTCCTAATTGTGACCCCACTATTAACTTCTTACCTACTTTTGACCCACACACTAACCACTCTCACCTACTGTGACCCCCACACTAACCTTCCTCACCTACGTGAACTTCACACTAACCTCTACCTACTGTGACCCCACACTAACCTTCCTCACCTACTGTGATTCCCCACTAACCTTATTACTCTACTTCTTTGACCCACACTAACCTTCCTCACCTACTGTGACCTTCCACACAAACCTTCCCTCACCTACTACCCCACACTAACCTTCCTCACCTACTGTGATCCCCATACAATATTCTTCACTCTACTGACTCACCACTACTACTCATTTCTCACCTACTTCGAATCTCCCACACTAATGCTTCCTCACCTACTGTGACTCCCACACCTCACCTACTGTGACCCCCACACTAACCTCTCTTACTGTGTCGCCTACACTAACCTTCCTCACCTACTGTGACCACCACACTTAACCTTCCCACCTACTGTGACCTTACACTAACCTTCCTCATCTACTGTTACCCCCACACTAACCTTCCTCACCTTCTGACCTTCCACACTAACCTTCCCTTCACTGTGACCCCACACTAACCTTCCTCACCTACTGTGACCCCCACACCACTTCCTCACCTACTGTACCCACTAACCTTCCTCTTTCTTGACTACTAACTTTCTCACCTACTGATCCTACACTAACTTCCCTCACCTACTGTGACCCCTACACCTTCCTCACCTACTGTGACCTTCACACTATGCTTCTCACCTCACCCCACTGCTTCTTATGTGACCCACACTAACCTTCCTACCTACTGTGACCTCCACACTAACCTTTCACCTACTGCACCCCACACTAACCTTCCTCACCTACTGCAACCCACACACACCTTAACCTTCCTTACCTACTGTGACCACCACACTAACCTTCTCACCTACTGTGACCCACACTAACCTTCCCACCTACTGTGAACTCCCAACCGCTTCACATACTTGACCACCTTACTACCCTTTCTCACCTACTGTGACCACCACGCACCTCATCTACTTGACTCCCGACAACCTCACCTACTGTGTCCTCCTACACTCACATCCTCTCCTACTGTGACCCCCACACTAACCTTCCTCACCTACTGTGACCCCCTACACCTCTCCTTAAACTACTGTGACCCCCACACTAAGCTTCATCACCTACTGTGACCCACCACACTAACCATCCTCACCTACTGTGACCCCACACTAACCTCACCTACTGTGACCGCCACACTAACCTTCCTCACCTACTCTGACTCCCACACTAACCTTCCTCACCCTGTGATCCCCACTAAATTCCTCCCTACTGTGACCCCCACAACTCAACCTCACCTACTGACCCCACACTACCCTAAACTACTGTACTCCCCACTGCCATCACCTACTGTGACCCACCACACTAACTTCATCCTCACCTACTGTGACTCCCACACTAACTCTCCCACCTACTGTGACAGCCACACTAACCTTCCTCACCTACTGTGACCCCCACACTAACCTTTCTACCTAATGTAACCCACCACACTAACCTTCCTCACCTACTGTGACCCCACACTCAACCTCACCTACTGTGACAGCCACACTAACCTTCCTCACCTACTGTGACCCCCACACTAACCTTTCACCTACTGTGACCCCAACTAACTCTCCTGTCCACACTTCCTCACCTACTTGCCCACACTAACCTTTCACCTACTGTGACCCCACAAACCTCCTCACCTACTGTGAACTTCCACACTAACCTTCCTACCTACTGTGACCACCACACTAACCTCCCTACTGTGATCCCACACTGCCTCCCTCACCTACTGTTACCCCACACTAACCTTTCACCTACTGTGCCCATCCACACTAACGCCTCACCTACTGTGACCCCCACACTAACCTTCCTCACCTACTGTGACCCCACTAACCTTCCTCACCTCCTGTGACCCCACACTAATCTTCCTCACCTACTTTGACCTCCACACTAACCTTCCTCACCTACTGTGACCCCACACTAACCTTCCTTCCCTACTGTGACCCCCACACTAACCTTTCATTCTGTGACCCCCCACTAACCTTCCTCACCTACTGTGACCCCACACTAACCTTCCTCACCTACTGTTACCATCCACACTAACCTTCCTCACCTACTGTGACCCGCACACTAACCTTTACCTACTTCTTTAATGCTGCTATTTTAATACACACACACAGAGAGATTTTCATTTTCTCATATCAGTTAAACATCAATTAATCATCAACAGGTGATCTCTTTCATGTCTGCAATTTAGTCAGTCACTGACAGTCCAAAATAGACTAAGCAGCAGACAGCCTTCCAACACCTAATAAATGGTGACCAATCGTACGAGGTGTTACATATCTGGCGTGTCAGCTCAACCAATCAGCAACAAGAAGAGTGTGTTACCTTCCTCTTAGGTCATAATACCACCTCCCTCCTGGACCATAGTGCCACCTCCCTCCTGGACCATAGTGCCACCTCCCTCCTGGACCCTAGTCTCACCTCCCTCCTGGACCATAGTGCCACTTCTATCCTGAACCACAGTGCCACCTCCCTCCTGGCAACCATTAACACCCTAGTATGTATAATCATGTTCTCTCAGATGTACTTCGATTCGTGGTAACATAAAGTGTATCACGTGTGTAAAGACATAGTCAAGTGTAGGCTAAGTGTATTAAGGCAGCAATAACTCCCGAGGTGTACTCGTACAGTATAATATTACGTGGTGGCCAGGCGTGACGAGGCATACACCTTGTGCAGGCCATCTATATTACCTGCCATAAACCTCAGCGAAAGGGAGCCACTCTTTGTTAAATACAGGTGTTTATAATGATACACTGGATATCTCTCATTATATATAGAGGATAGGGGAAGGCTTAAGATTATTTAACTACTATTTTTCTATTGAACGTAAGTTTTTCTCAGTTTTATTTCAAGAAATAGTGACAGTGGACGGAGTCTTCACAAACTAGTACCCAACATCTTTATTACAGTTACCAATAATTCAAGTTTATGAATCTATATCATGACTAGCGGTGATGTGTCGTGACCTTTCCAGCTGTAAAACCTGGGTTCAAGTGCCTGCTGGGTCCTCGCGCTCTCCTACCTAACAGCTTAGTGTCACCTCAGCTCCATCAACAGCCAGGCTTCACTCTTACATCACAAGATCATCTCATAGTCGGACATACTGGGGTAATGATGCAGTGTGACGAGGATCCCACACCAACACTGCCGCCCGAGGATCAAGACCTACCAGGTGCTGCTGAGCAGTAGCCTCCCTTGGCCATGTTCGGCCTCTCCCCGACCCATCCTCACCACCGGGGTATCAATATAATCAAAAGTGACAATTTTGTTTTGGAAAGAAGTAGGATCAGTGTTGAACAGTGATGAACAGTGTTTAAGCCAGTGAATTCTGCACCAGACAGTACCAGTGAGAGCAGTGTCCCACCACTGAAATAAGCACCCCTGGGAACTGACCACCATCTTCTGACAAGGAGGAGCTATTCAGTCCACCATGGGAACAACAGTGGGGTCGGCTTCACACCTGACTGCGAGATAACACAACAACACCACCCAGCAGAGTGAGGTACTGTGTCACCACCCCACACCACAAGATGTCCCCATGACCACGTAAGGTCCTTCATATCAACACCAACGGACGACTTACTGCACCAAGTGAACACCACACCATCCGGTGTCTCCATGACCACGTGAGGTCCTTCCTGTCAACACCTACGGACAAGTTACTGCACCATGTGAACACCACACCACTCGGTGTCTCCATGACCTCGTGAGGTCCTTCATATCAACACCTATGGACGAGTTACTGAGCCACGAGGCCATGTGACCTCACACAGTATGGCAAGAGACCAGCCCGGGCCATCAGCTGCAAACTATAATAATTTGTATGTTCAATTCATGTTACTTCTTCTTTCAATAATGAAAGCTTTTGTTAAACGACCCACCCACCCCATGTCTTTGTATGTATTAAGTCATTTTTGTCTTATGTATATTTTTAGCCTTCGGGCTGCAGAACTTTCTCAATAAACCGTTAATTATTATTATTATTATTACAACGCCTGGGTGGACACCAGCCACTAACTCTGTAACCAAGGCTTGGTGAAAATACTTCATTTTATATCCTACTGAATAAATCTCGTGGTTTTTATCGTGAGTTGTAAAAATATAATTCGCTACAGTCTCAGAATACATTTGACGTAAAATTGGCCGAAAGAAATATTTCCAATTTTTGAAATAACATGTTGGTGAATCAAGTAATCAGGAGAGAATAATGATTTTTTTCTCTGCAACTCCAAACTGTGAAAGACTACTTAAGCGGTATATATATCATAGATATTATATAAGTATTGATATTAATGCAGTTTATTTAGTCAGAAAAATACAGATACAGAGTCCATAATAATAACAATATAGATTTGGCTGAGCCAGTTGAGAGCCTGAGCTTTCTTAATGGCACCTGATATTTAGTATCATCTGGAATAGTAAACACACTGTTGGTAAGAACACCTTAGAATGTTTCCACAATCATTACTTCGTTATTTATTTATTTTTTTGCATTTATATTATAAGTATATACATATTTTACAGGGGAGTTGATATACATTAATATGATTAGGTGGGGAAGCAATACAACATGGGTTGAATAAAGGTTAAACAAGAGGACAGAAGCTGTCAGTATCATGTCTTGTCGGTAAATATAATTTATTATTGCAATGGTAATTTCTATCTATCTACATGACAATTTATGATATAATGGTTTTGGTGGTACAATAAAATATAAATATAAAGTAGGTATGACAAAAATATTAATACTGAGACGAGAGATAGTTTTAGAGATGATTATTTTAAAGGAAGGGAGAGTAGTCTTTGCTCGGATGGATGAGGGTAAGTTGTTCCACACCTTCACACCATGATATTTAATGGAGGTCTGGGACTGAGAGGAGCTCTGGGCTTCATAAGTTGTATCCCTGATTATTCCGGAACTGGAAATAATTATTTTCAATCAAATGATTGAGGCATCATTTGTTTTGTTTTCTCTACATTTACAACTCGCCGGAATAAGACGGTCATTTGATTTGATTTGCTTTGACATGTTGTCATCAAAGGACACATTACGAACTCAGGAGAAATTTATAAAGAACTTCGATTTGGTATTGAACTCCGAGATGGGGAGGTAGTAATGGTTGCCGCAGTGAGTCACAATGTAAACAGACCAGAGTCATCTCTGATTCTCCATAGTTTTAGGGGTTGATCTACCGAGTACTCCTACCAGTAATTACTCTGTGGATGTACAGTCTGGGTCAAAAGTTCGTCCCCGCCTAAAATGAAGGAGCATTTGTCCCCAAATGAGTTGAAGCAGTCAGGGTAAGTCAGTTCAGAGACTTATTTTCGTGACTCCGTTTCATCACGGGAATCGAACTTTTGTGTCCAAGTGTACAACAAATTGACGCAGCGACTTAGCCTCTTACAGTATGGGACTTACTTGAAAGTGACTTTGGTATTCAGCACCACCGTTAGTGGCAGCGGCGTCCACAGAGAAGCTACCAAACTATGAGAGAAGTCACGTGGAAAGGTGTTCTGCCTGGCCTATCGTCATCATGTGTTGGAACTCATCACTGGGGCAGTATGGGAGCAGCTGATTGGAGAGCAGAGATACCTGACAACTTATGATTGGAGGAATTAAGGGAAATGATGGTAGAAATTAACTTAGGAGGACCAGAGAAAGAACCAGTTATCAGGAGAGAAAGTAGACCAACAAATTGCTGAATGACATTTTCTCCAACCAAGACCTCACCAAACTACCGCGAGTGGACTTCATTATCGTGCAGGAGATTGTGTACAACGCCGAGACCTAAAACAAGCTCCAGGGGGACCAGCAGTCTCCTAGTGCCGATCTGCTTATTACACTGACAACAGATTCACCTACAGCTGACTCACGATATGTTGCAGTACCAGCAGAATGAGAGCGAGGTGGGTGGTGAACCTCTCAACAAGACCAGTCATGGGTAGTGTCTAACACAAGAGGCGGTCCCAGTTGGTTTGTTCACAGATGCTATGATGCCCACCACCATGAAAAGAAGATGGCAGTCACATTTCTCATCTAGGAGAGACTAGAAGAATTAAAAAAAAGGATTTGTGTTCTCCAAAAAGTCACTGAGGACAATGCTTTTGTTCTTTTGTTGACCTGAGAGTCATTTCATCTTATAGGTTGTCAACATGTTCAGAATAGTTGTCTCAGCCTATGGGAACGTTATAGCTTCCTATTCGCTTTTTGTTTCATGAGAGATTCGTTAAAACAATGAGGTGACGTAACAAAGTGACTTCTTTAAGCACATCACTACGGACGCAAGCAGTGAACTGTAGTCTGAAACTATTGCAGTTCATTATGAAACGGCTGCTGGGAAGTTTCACGAGAACTACCTCTGAATCGAAGAGCAGTTGAATGTCCTTTGAAGACTTTTGTATTGTGTTAAAATGGCAAGGTCCTATACGCGTATTTTGTTACCGGTTAATATCAAACACCACAGAACCGTTCCACTCACTCCTTTTAACTTTTTTCTTAACTTTTTCTAAAGTTTGCTCTTGAGTGATGACTCGCATGTCTGTTTTGAATGATACATTCGAACAAATGGTAGTATGGTAGAAAAGGAAAACAGACAACGTTACTCCCGACGTTTCCTCACGAAGGACATTATCAAACTCCTTCTTGACGAAACGTGGGGAGCAAAGTTGTCTCCGAGTCTTTTGCTACCACACAACCGATGTTTACCCTGAGTCATCCATCGCTCCCCTCCTTAAAACTAGCTCCCTGCTCATCTCGACAGCCGCATATTATTTCTTGAGAGGTTTTTCGTTCCGTATTTCTAACGTCATGAGGCAGCGCTTCCTAACATGTGAGATATAAACCAAATTAGTCATTAAAATCTTTATGTCCAGACCCATATTAAGCCCTTCAGTAGGTGAAAAATAATAAAGCCGCGTTATAACTAAGGCAAAGTGGTGGGAGGCCTGTGTTACAGGCTGTAACAAGTGATCGTGGGCACTTCGTGCCTGGTGGCGAGTCCGGTGGTGCAGTTTACCAAAGCATGAAAGTTCGAACGCTCGTGCTTGGCTAGCTCGCAACCACCGGAAGGACGCTACAGCGACATCGTTTTCCAACGTAAATAAAATGGTTAATTAATGCCTTCCTAAAGAAACCTTCGACATGGGACCAGGTTTGTTCCACTCTACGAATTTTTAGCGATTTTTCCACCAAGTTTGATGAAACACGATTGTTTCGTTTCGGCTGCCCAGAGCAGACACACACACAGACACACGGTTATTCCTATAGTATATGAGATAATCGTGGTCGTGGGGTGTTATAATCATGGTGGTGGTTGTTATAATCATGATCGTGGTTGTTATAATCGTGGTCGTGGGGTGTTATAATCATGGTCGTGGTTGTTATAATCATGGTCGTGGTTGTTATAATCATAGTTATAATCGTGGTCGTGGTTGTTATAATCATGGTCGTGGTTGTTATAATCATAGTCGGGTTGTTATAATCATGGTCGTGTTGTTATAATCATCGTATATATTGTTATAAATCATGGTCGTGATGTTATAATCATGGCTGTATGTTATAATCATAGTCGTGGTACTATAATCATAGTCGTGGTTGTTATAATCATGGTCGGTTTTATAATCATAGTCGTGGCTAAGCTATAATCAGGCTTGGTTGTTATAATCATAGTCGTGGTTGTTATAATCATGGTCGTGGGTGTTATAATCATAGTCGTGGTTGTTATAATCATGGTCGTAGGTGCTATAACTGGCGGGTTGTGGTTGTTATAATCATGGTCGTGGTTGATTATAATCATGATTGTGGTTGTTACAATCATGGTCGTGGTTATGACCATGGTCGTAGCTGTTATAATCATGGTCGTGTTTGATATAATCATGGTCGTGGTTGCTATAAGCATGGTCTTGGTTGTTACAATCATAATCGTGGTTGTTATAATCATGGTCGTGGTTATGACCATGGTCGTAGTTGTTATAATCATGGTCGTGGGTGTTATAATCATAGTCGTGGTTGCTATAATCATAGTCGTCGTTGTTATAATCATGGTCGTGGTTGTTATAATCATGGTCGTGGTTATGACCATGGTCGTAGTTGTTATAATCATGGTCGTGGGTGTTATAATCATAGTCGTGGTTGTTATAATCATAGTCGTGGTTGTTATAATCATAGTCGTGGTTGTTATAATCATGGTCGTTGGTGTTATAATCATGGTTGTGGTTGTTATAATCATGGTCGTCGTTGTTATAATCATGGTCGTGGTTGTTATAATCATGGTCGTGGTTGCTATAGTCATAGTCGTGTTTGTTATAATCATGGTCGTGGTTGATTATAATCATGGTCTTGGTTGTTACAATCATAATCGTGGTTGCTATAATCATGGTCGTGGTTATGACCATGGTCGTAGTTGTTATAATCATGGTCGTGGGTGTTAATCATAGTCGTGGTTGTTATAACCATGGTCGTGGTTGTTATAATCATGGTGTGGTTGCTATAATCATGGTCGTGGTTGTTATAATCATGATCGTGGTTGTTACAATCATAGTCGTTGTTGTTATAATCATGGTCGTGGTTATAACCATGGTCGTAGCTGTTATAATCATGGTCGTGTTTGTTATAATCATGGTCGTTGTTGCTATAAGCATGGTCTTGGCTGTTACAATCATAATCGTGGTTGTTATAATCATGGTCGTGGTTATGACCATGGTCGTAGTTGTTATAATCATGGTCGTGGGTGTTATAATCATAGTCGTGGTTGTTATAATCATGGTCGTAGGTGTTATAATCATGGTTGTGGTTGTTATAATCATGGTCGTGGTTGTTATAATCATGATCGTGGTTGTTACAATCATAGTCGTGGTTGTTATAATCATGGTCGTGGTTATGACCATGGTCGTAGCTGTTATAATCATGGTCGTGTTTGTTATAATCATGGTCGTGGTTGCTATAAGCATGGTCTTGGTTGTTACAATCATAATCGTGGTTGTTATAATCATGGTCGTGGTTATGACCATGGTCGTAGTTGTTATAATCATGGTCGTGGGTGTTGTAATCATAGTCGTGGTTGTTATAATCATAGTCGTCGTTATTATAATCATGGTCGTGGTTGTTATAATCATGGTCGTGGTTATGACCATGGTCGTAGTTGTTATAATCATGGTCGTGGGTGTTATAATCATAGTCGTGGTTGTTATAATCATAGTCTTCGTTGTTATAATCATAGTCGTGGTTGTTATAATCATGGTCGTAGGTGTTATAATCATGGTTGTGGTTGTTATAATCATGGTCGTGGGTGTTATAATCATGGTCGTGGTTGTTATAATCATAGTCGTGGTTGTTATAATCATAGTCGTCGTTGTTATAATCATGGTCGTGGTTGTTATAATCATGGTCGTGGTTGCTATAATCATGGTCTTGGTTGTTACAAACATAATCGTGGTTGTTATAATCATAGTCGTCGTTGTTATAATCATGGTCGTAGGTGTTATAATCATGGTTGTGGTTGTTATAATCATGGTCGTGGTTGTTATAATCATAGTCGTCGTTGAAATAATCATAGTCGTGGTTGTTATAATCATGGTCGTGGTTGTTATAATCATGGTCGTGGTTGTTATAATCATAGTCGCCGCTGGAAATAATCATATCGTGGTTGTTATAATCGGCGGTCGGTTGTTATAATCATGGTCGGGTTGTTATAATCATAGTCGCCGTTGAAATAATCATAGTCGTGGTTGTTATAATGGCGAAGTCGTGGTTGTTATAATCATGGTCGTGGTTGTTATAACCATGGTCGTGGTTGTTATAATCATGGTCGTGGTTATGATCATGGTCGTGGTTGTTATAATCATGGTCGTGGTTATGATCATGGTCGTGGTTGTTATATTCATGGTCGTGGTTATGATCATGGTCGTGGTTGTTATAATCATGGTCGTGGTCGTGATACTTACAGTATCTAATATACTATAAGAAGGACTAGAATAAACGTTAGAACAATTAATTAAAGAAATATTCGCCATAAGGAGAGGTTAAAATCATAAAAAAAAATGATTATGAATCACCGATGATCATTCCGAGATAAATTATATTATGAAGAGAAGTGTCCTTGAGTCTGGTTATATTAGTCACCATCTGCTTAAGTCATCACCTGTGTTAAGTCATCATAGTCATCATCTACGTTAGTCAGTTTTAGGCCCATCTCGCATGACTGACCGATCATCGATGTTTTTTCCGCCCGAGGGTGTTAGTTTTCAATGCGTCTTATTATTTACGCTGGTGGATGTAAGACCTCCTACCCTCACTGACGTAGCTATGGTCAATTTGTTGTTATTCTTGTTTATAAATGCCTTCTAATCTGTCTCAAGTCTATCCTTCCTGTCTATTGCCATCCCAACTGTCTGTTCGTCTGCGTGGTGTTTGAATGTAAGCCCGTCAGTACTATTTGTGTCGTCAAATCTGTCTGTCTTATCCGTTGTTGGTGTATGTGTGTGTCTGCCTGTTTGTGTAATGCGAACCAGTCAGTCAGCTGTCTGTCTGTCATGTTACTTGCCAAATTGTCTATTTGTGCATGTATGAATCTGTCTAGTTTTGTCAACCTCCTGTCTGTTTCACTGTCTATATTCACAGTGTGTCTATTGTGGTCATCTTCTCCATGCATTCCTGTTATTATCTCTTTTCCATGTACAGTCACCCACAGGAATAAGTATACACTGTAGCTGTAAGGTCGTCTGGTAACATTAAAACTGTGCATCCAGACGCATGATTAAACTCAGCTCCCCCAACCTGTTATCTCTAACTATTTTCTGTTTTCCCTTTTTTATTCTTCTATTTACTCATCTTCCTTCCTTTACTCATCCAAACAACATTAACAAAAGTAGGCTAAGAAAAAAAGTGAGGGGAGGAGGAGGGAGCCGTACGATAACTGCAATCGTGGGCTGACAGAGTACAGCGAATGAGGGTGCGCCAGGTCCGTAGACTTGTATCGTTTTCCATCGTAAATATAATTGTTAACTAATGCCTTCCTAAAGAAACCATCGACATGGGACCAGGTTTGTTCCACTCTACGAATTTTTTGCGCTTTTTCCACCAAGTGTGATGAAAAATGATTGTGCCGTTTCGGCTGCACAGACAGACAAACAGACAGACAGATATACAGACGGATAGTCCTATAGTATATTAGACAAATGATAGTGGGCCCTTCGTGTCCAGTTCGCTATATAGTTCGACAAAACAGTAATGGAGGGAATATTTGGAGAAGTGCTCCGGCACCTGTATTTAACGTCGGTGCGCTTGCAAAGAACACTTGTTAATGAATCGGTTACCTGGGAACAGCAGTCAAACAGTAATAAGAATACACAACAACATGTAAATATTTTATTTTTTCTGTAACTATATCGGTCTAATACAAATAATTTCCTATAGTACATGAGAGATTAGATATTCATGGTCGTGGTTGTTATAATCATGGTCGTGGTTGTTAGAATCATGGTCGTGGTTATTATAATCATGGTCGTGGTTGTTATTATCATAGTCGTGGTTGTTATAACCATGTTCGTGGTTATTATAATCATGGTCGTGGTTGTTATAATCATAGTCGTGGTTGCTATAATCATGGTCGTTGGTGTTATAATCATGGTCGTGGTTGTTATTATCATGGTCGTGGTTGTTATAATCATGGTCTTGGTTGTTATAATCATGGTCGTGGTTGTTATAATCATGGTCGTAGTTGTTACAATCATGGTCGTGGTTGTTATAATCATGGTCGTAGTTGTTATAATCATGGTCGTGGTTGTTATAATCATGGTCGTTGGTGTTATAATCATGGTCGTGGTTGTTATTATCATGGTCGTGGTTGTTATAATCATGGCTGGGTTGTTATAATCATGGTCGTGTTTGTTATAATCATACTCGTGGCTGTTATAATCATAGTCGTGGTTGTTATAATCATGGTCGTGTTTACATAATCATAGTCGTGGTTGTTATAATCATGGTCGGTTATGATCATGGTCGTGGTTGTTATAATCATGGTCGTGTTCGTGATACTTACAGTATCTAATATACTGGCGTTACGGGAATAGAATAAAGGTTAGAATAATTATTAAAGAAATATTCGCCATAAGGGAGAAATAAGTACACACTGTAGCCTCGGAAGGTCCGAAAATGCTCTGGTAAAGTTAAACTGAGCATCCAGACGCATGATGAAACCTGATCCCCCCACCTTTATCTCTAACTATTGTTTGTTTCCCTTTCTTTCTTCTATTTACATCTTCCTTCCTTTACTAATCCAAACAACATTAAAAAAAAAAGTAGGCTAAGAGAAAAAGTGGGGGGAGGAGGAGGCAGCCGCACGGTAACTGCAGTCGTCGGGCCGGCAGACAGGGTACAGCGACATCTGTGGCCAGCGTAAATAAAATCCTTAACTAATGCGTTCCTAAAGTAACCATCGACAAGGGACCAGATTTTTTTCACTGTACGAATTTTTTGCGATTTTTCCACGAAGTTTGATGAAAAACGATTGTGCCGTTTCGCCTGCCCAGACCAGATACACGCACGGCTAGCGCTATAGTATATTAGATGAGTGACAAGGAAGTTAACTTGACGTAATTTATGGCCTTATAAACCTTATAACGCTACTAAGAGGTCTGACCGTCTGTGTGCCAAAAAAGAGGTTACCTTGCTAGAGTGATGCAAGACAGGTCAATGAGACACATTGTGGAGTACCTCAGTGCTCAGAGGACCTCACACTACAACACTTTGCTGGACAAAGAGCCTAAGTGTGTGTTTAGGGATTTAATTTATCTTCTAAATTCTGGTACGTTCAAATCTTCTAGTGAGCGGCCACACTTAAGTACCTGAGGAGTGTTGCTCTCTCCTCCAGCTGGCAGTGAGCCACAGGTCTCCCTCCAGTCATGAGAAAAAATAATGAGAAATATAAAATATTGAGTAGTATTAGTGAAGGTGAAGTAGACTATTAGTGAAGTATAGCTTGTGTCCTGGGCCTATACAGTAGACTATTAGTGAAGTATAGCTTGTGTCCTGGGCCTATACAGTAGAACTATTAGTGAAGTATAGCTTGTGTCCTGGGCCTATACAGTAGAACTATTAGTGAAGTATAGCTAGTGTCCTGGGCCTATACAGTAGAACTATTAGTGAAGTGTAGCTAGTGTCCTGGGCCTATACAGTAGAACTATTAGTGAAGTATAGCTTGTGTCCTGGGCCTATACAGTAGAACTATTAGTGAAGTATAGCTTGTGTCCTGGGCCTATACAGTAGAACTATTAGTGAAGTATAGCTTGTGTCCTGGGCCTATACAGTAGAACTATTAGTGAAGTATAGCTTGTGTCCTGGGCCTATACAGTAGAACTATTAGTGAAGTATAGCTTGTGTCCTGGTTCCCTGCGTCTGTATACTGATAAGAGTTGTTGTTGACAGCGTTGGGGGTGACCGGGCTGGTGGGCATGAGGGCTCAGCTGCCGTGTCGCTTCCAGCCGCGCACCCCGGGAGACAGACCCAAGTTGGTCCTCTGGTACAAGACCGGCGTCAGCAGACCACTTTTCAGGTGAGACCAACCGACCGGAATTATGTGGTGTGTATGAGAGAGAGATTAAACCTAATAAGTTATCATTACAGCTACAGAACACAACAAGTTACTTTCAAGTTTGTTTTCCATTTCGTTTTTAAAGATGTCTAAAAATCAACATTAAAATATACTAATATTTGGATAAGATATACAGTGAAGATTTTTATTAACCACAATAATCAGGTTATGTATACTATAGTAGTCGTTTATTTGGCTATTAATATTACACACAGTAAGGAGTATGGAGGCCAAGTGAATATAGCGCTCACCTCCTGTTCTAGGAGTCACTGGTTCGATCCAAGAGCACTCGTTCACCCGGCTGTGAAAGAGTGCTTAACAGTTACCACAGTGGAGACGATCGAGTCAGGGTTGTTTGATTTAAATCATAATTTAAATAAAAATATATATTTTAAATTGAGGTTTGTTTTTATATGCTAAATGTAAAAGGAAATAAGTAAAAATTAAACAATTGCTTATATGCTGTACAGTATTATTATAAAGAAACAAAGCATCTTATGGCTTTATCACAGTCGCCTACATAATTAAACACAAGAAACCTTTACCTTTGTAATGTTCACTATTCAGTTTTCTCACAACAGAAATTATAATATTTGTTTTCTAATTGAAACAACAAACAAGCTTAATATAAGTAACTTCACTCTACTTACCTTGCATGTACTGTACTGTACTGTACTGTACTGTAGTGTACTGTACTGTACTGTATTGTACTTCAAACATGTAGGGGCTGTAGTTAAGTATTAAAGGCACTGATAACTTGCCTCAGGCTTACTTCAGAGTTGTAAATAGTAAAACAAAATAAAACCAACTAAATCACAACACTTTGGATACAACATGACGTTTAATATGTACATAAATTAAACTAAAGGGTCTTTGCTACAGCACACATTGTAAACAACAAGTTCTGATTTAATTAAGGCTCTTCGTAACCATCACCAGTGTCTGCCATCAAAGATATAAAAAGAAACACAAGTTTTGCTGTCAGTCATGAATGAACAAGTCCATCGGAGGAGAAGACTGGGAACAGTTGTCGTCAACGAGGGAAAGAATCTTATTTAAATTTTTACAAATTTAATTGAAATAAAGAAAACAATTTATATCAAACAAATCAGATGTTATATTAAAAAAATCAACAACCCTGGCTCCAGTGCTGTATTGACCACGCTGCCTTCTTCCGCACCTAAGGCTAGGTGTATACTGTAGTGTGCTGTATCAACATTGCTCCTAACTATAGGACCCATCGTCACCTTCACTAGGCACAGCACCATGACGGCCACACCTGTTACTTGGTGAAGTAGTAACCTGTTCCTGTACCGTCACCTGGACACATATAACGCTCTTCCGCCTCTCTTATCTCTCTTGGGAATTGTTGTGAGAATAATGCACTTATGTGTTCCTGCTGGTGGTATACTAGTAATGTTTTAGTCAAGTGGGACAGGAATCACAGGATCCAGTCTCTTAATATGACTCAGTTGTGTCGCCTCATTCTTAAACTTTAAACTTATCATTCTTAAAGCAGCCAGCTCAGAGTAATACAACATTTCTGCATACAGTATATTGTTCTACACTTATAATAATCTTTGTTGAATGTACAGTAAGGTGGCCAAGTTATATCAAGCATTACATAGACCAGGAAGAACTCCACTCAGTGTGGAACAGTTTACCTTCTGACGCTTTGGACACGACAACAATTGAGACACTTGAGAATAGCATGATAATAATCAGGAACAATGAGGAGACTTAAACAGGTCGGAGATTTCGGATCACCTGAAGAATCTCCACACCAGCTTATTTCACCTAAATAGTAGCCACCTTAACACAAAACTAACCTAACCTAACCTCATCCCCTTAAATGGTATTAGGATGGTTAATCTTTAGGTGAAATAAGTTCAGGTGGAGATTATTCATGTGATCCGAGATTTCCTTCTCTGGTCACACCACTACTGACTGAGATGATCGCCAGTGTACAGTTAACAAACTATAAAACAAAATAAATGAAACTTGCCTTAGTGTACGTACAACCTTCCCGCCATGATACTTTATAAAATACATCTCCACCAGCCGCTGTGTGTCTACATTATGCGGTATGAGCCAGCCGCAGGAGCCCAGGAGTAGAATGAAGTGTGATGGGTTACTTAGCATTATTTCAGAGTAAACCTTAATGATCAGCACCTTACCAAGAATTGATGTGTTTCCTCAGAGGCGTGTGTGTTGTTACAGCGTGTTAAGTGACAATGAAGAAACATTTTCCTATATGCAGTAGAGTATGTATGTCACGTTCTTCATCCTCATTCGGACAGTCAAGATATAAAATAATGGCTTTATATTCCCCGTGACTACAGTAATTTATCGGTGTAATGTATTGTATTATCCTACTCCCCGACAGCCACGACTCCCGGGTGCCGCAAGTGCAGGCTGACCTCACACAGGCTGGGGGGGACCTGGTGGTGGGTGTAAGCACCGCCACCCTCACCTACCACAACCTCACTACACGACACTCTGGCGTCTACGAGTGTCGTGTTGACTTCTACAGATCACCGGCACACACCAGTCTCGTCAACCTTACCGTCGTGGGTAAGTCCTCGCAATCTAGTACATAAGTTGTCTCAGTCTAGAAGGTAAGCTGTCTGTTTGATGCTGGTGCCTGGGTGTGGTGGATGGTGACCTACCCTGGGTGTGGTGGATGGTGACCTACCCTGGGTGTGGTGGATGGTGACCTACCCTGGGTATGGTGGATGATGACCTACCCTGGGTGTGGTGGACGATGACCTACCCTACATGCTGGTGCTTAAATATCACAAATAGTATTGAATAATTTCTAAATTGTTTGTGTTTTAGAACAAGAAGATTTACTCATTTTGTCAGTCTATGAATAATTAAACATAATTTCTAACCATACTTTGATCCCTTTACAGTGTGTATGTGTACGTGAATAATGTTGTGTTAGTCACCTGTTTTTGTTGTTGACAGAGCCGGTGAGGAAGGTGGAGATCATAGGGAGCGAGGCTGGGGTGACAGGCGGGAGTAGTCTGGGACCCTTCTACCCTGGACACACCCTCAACCTCACCTGTGTTTCTCACCAAGGTACTGACTGCCATGCTGCTACACTACTGACAACGGCAGGTTAATCTGTAGTGCAGCTAAGTGTTTATGTATACCTGGGTGTGTGTGTGTGTGTGTGTGTGTGTGTGTGTGTGTGTGTGTGTGATAATAATAATTAACGGTTTATTGAAAGAACATTGCACCCAGAAGGCTGAAAATATACAGTTATATAATTGGGGCAATGGGGCATGGATCCCTTAATTGACAAATAATATACAAGTAACATAAGTGATACAAATATGATATATAATAACAAGGTGGGGAGAAGGTCATACTACAGGGCATTTCACCTTAGTAACAGTGCAAAAAGGTAAGATTGGCTGGGAGTGAACACACTGGTTAACTACGAGTTGTGGTATGAAACAGCAATTCGCGGACGAGGAATCGCGGGTGGAAGTAGGAGCCGGTTTCGAGGATGGTGCAGAAGCTTCTCATGATCAGAGAGAGCCGAGAGGGTCAGTGTGTTGAGCGCTTCTTGGTATGTGGAATAGGAGGGGAGAGATTAATCTTGCATGCCCTCTTCTACACTTTTTCTGGGTGTTTCCGATGTGTGTCATTTAGGAGTGTCGCGATCCCACTACCCTTTATACTTGGGGAGTGAATCCTACCCCAAGTTATTAACAAATAAAGGAACAAATAGGGAACACGGCAATAATTATCCTCACCAAAAACCTACTCAACTAAATGTACTTGAAAAAGTAAGAACAGTTGAAATAAGTGAATCACAAAAGGGAAGATAATTAATTAATTCAATTTATGTTTTAAAGGGAGTAATGATTAGCAAACATGAATTTAAGGGAATAAGTAATTGTATAATAAAATAAGAGTGATGCCGGAAGGGCGAAAATATACTGTAAGGAGTTAGACCAAACAAATATTACTTAACATTACTATATTACACAAGACATACGAAATATATATATACAACAATCACTACAAAATGATTATCCCTACCAAACAGGAGATTCCTTACCACCAGGATCCCTTCCTAGGCCTAACTAAACGTGTCACTAATACCTGATACCCCTAGGGCATTGCAGAAGGCTGGATAAAGCACTAGACAAGGGTCAAGGCTAGAGAACGAATGGACACGTCTAACCTATGCCACGGATTTTCGCTACTGGGGAGCGTGGGCACGCCGAGCAGCGCGTCTCATCTCACGTGATCCAGACATTTGCTAGATATTTTATATAATTAATTAATACTCTCTTGATTTGAACTTAACAGAGTAAGACAATGATGCATATTAATAACATACATAAATATACAATTAACCTAAGTAACTAAGAACAATAATAATATAATAAGTACAATTAACAAATTATTAATAGCTTGTGTGAAATGGAGGCGTGAACATATGCCTCACGCTATGCGAGTTCCCGAGCGCTACAGGCACGTGACACCTCCCCCAAAAAAGTGAGCTTACAACTAACTGGAAGCGAAAATGGATATACAGCTACACAGTGAAAGTAATAACTAACACAATTGGTTTAAATCAATATGAAGCAAAATAATTCATAATATAAACACAAGGTACTCAATGACAATAAAACAAAAAATAATTTGCATATAGACATAGTTACTAAATAATCAGACTCGAGAAAGTGCATCAGCCAACACGTTCTCTTTTCCGCGGATATGGGAAATGTTCAAGTTATAGGGCTGAAGTGATAGAGCCCACCTCAAAAGTCTTTGGTTGGTATGTTTCATCTTGTCAACAAAAGTAAGTGGGTTATGATCAGTGAACACTTGAACGGGATAAGCAGTGCTGCCAATATATACTTTGAAGTTTTCTAGTGCCATGATCAGTGATAAAGCCTCCTTTTCAATGGTGGCATAGTTTCTTTGATATTTGTTAAATTTTCTAGAAAAATAGCACAACGGATGAAGCACTTGATCACTCTCACCCTTTTGCAGAAGCACAGCACCGGCGCCAATTTCACTGGCGTCGACATGGAGAGTGAACTGTTTCTGGAGGTCAGGTGCAAGTAGTACAGGAGCATTTGCCAGCAGGGATTTAAGATTCTCAAAAGATTCCTGGCAAGCCGTAGTCCACTTGAAGGTTTTCTTGCCACTCAGCAGGTCAGTCATGGGAGAGGCAACGGAGGAGAAGTTTGGACAAAAACGGCGGTAGTACCCCGCCATACCCAGCAACCTCATCACACTCTTCTTATCGCCTGGCACTGGATACTGTTGAATTGCCTCAATTTTGGCTGCTATAGGCTGGACTTCCCCTTGTCCGACCACATGCCCCAAGAAAGTGACGTGGGCATGGCCGAACTCAGTTTTGACGAGGTTCACCGTCAGCTTGCTTGCAGCCAGTACGGAGAAGAGGGCTTGTAGACGACTCATGTGATCTTCCCAGGAACTGCTGAAGACGATGAGGTCGTCTAGGTAACAGCGGACACCTTCCAGACCAGACGTGATGAAATTCATGAGGCGTTGAAAGGTTGCAGGGGCGTTCCGCATACCAAACGGAAGGACTGTGAATTGGTACAACCCCTCAGGAGTGACAAAAGCAGAGATGGCCCTGGAGCGTTCAGTCAGTCTTATCTGGTAGTAGCCCTGGAGGAGATCCAACTTGGTCACGTACCTTGCCTGTCCAAGATCGTCGATCACGTCGTCGATGCGTGGCAAGGGATAACCATCGGGTTCAGTGACAGCATTCACCTTGCGATAATCCACACACAGCCGCATTGACCCATTCGGCTTTGGAACTAGAACAACAGGGGATGCCCATGGACTGATGCTGGGTTCGACGAGGCCTAGCTCTTGAAGACGCTGTACCTCGGCTCGCACACACTCCCGCTTGAAGGCATTAAGACGGTAGGGACGCTGTCGGATTGGCTTGGCTCCCCTGGTCTCAACGTCATGCTCCAGCACTGAACAAGAGAGTGGGTAATCACCAACTATAATAAGATACTCCTGTAATAGAGACTTTATATTATTGGCTTGGTCACTAGAGAGATGACACAACTTAGCACTGGGGTCCTCCAAGATAGTAGAGTTTTCAACTTTTACACTAGACCCATTCATTATTTCAGAAAAACACTGATCTTTATCATCCTTACACTCTGGCACAATGATACAATTTGGCAAGGATTGATCAACACAAGCAACTGCTTTTCCCAGGGTTTCGTTACGAACATGATATGACTTTAAAAGATTGACATGGATAAGGCGTTTTTTCTTACGCCGTTCAGGGGTGCTAATCACATAATTCACTGACCCCTGTTTTTCTAGTACTTCATATGGACCACTGTATTTGGATTTAAAAGGGTGATCATGTAAGGGCAGGAAGGCCAACACCTGCTCCCCCACTTGGAATTCTCTAGGTTTGCCTGATGGGCCTTATCAAAATGCAGTTTCATTTTCACCTGAGCACACCTTAAGTTGGACTGGGCAAGTTCTACAGCCAGACACAACTTCTCCTTGAATTGGACCACATATGAAGCTAAGGGCGTCGCGCTCTGATCACTCACCAACACTCTTTTAACACCTTAAGAGGCCCTCGCGCCTCATGTCCATAGACGAGCTGGAAGGGCGAGAATCCTAGCGACTCTTGTTTACTGTCCCGAACAGCAAACAAAAGCAGGTCAACTCCCTCGTCCCAATCCTTCCCAGTCTCCAGACAGAAGGTGCGCAACATGAGTTTTAGTGTCTGGTGAAATCTCTCTACCACCCCCTGTGACTGAGGGTGATAGGCCGAAGACCTCAACTGCCGGACTCCCAGGGTTTGCATTACCTGATTAAACAACCGGGAAGTAAAATTGGAACCCTGATCTGACTGTACCACTGTAGGAAGGCCTACTTGAGTGAAGAAGTGGGTTAAGGCTTTGATAACATTCTTCGCTGTGATGCGGCGCAAGGGAATGGCTTCAGGATAACGGGTTGCACAATCAATAATGGTTAGCAAGAACTGATGACCACGAGGGATCTTAGGTAAGGGGCCGACACAATCTATGACCACCTTACTAAAGGGCTCTTCAATGACTGGGATAGGCTGCAGAGGGAATGGTTTAACACTGGGGTTCGGTTTCCCCGCCACCTGACAATCATGGCAAGTGCGACAGTAAGAGCTGACGTCTTTCTTCATCCTAGGCCAAAAGAACTGGGATAAAATTTTTGCATAAGTCTTCCTAACTCCTAAATGACCACCCACCCCATCATGAGCGATACTAAGTATGTCCTGCCACAAAGGTTTGGGAATAACAACTTGATGATGAACTAACCAAGGGTGATTGGCAGGAGAATTGGAGGGACGGAACTTCCGCATTAATACACCAGACCTAGTGTAGTAGCAATTTGATTCTTGCTCAGCTTCTGTCTCAGTAACTGACCTATTGAGAAAACCTACTAGCTCAGGATCCCCTGCTTGTAGCTCAATAAACTTACTCCTAGTGATGGGAGAGGAACCAAAACTAGTGACATCTGGGTTCCTATCTCCATCAGAACTAATCTGGAGGTTATCTGGTTGTGGGGAATCCTCAAAAAATTCACTGAGACTAAGATCAGTATGGTCCGGCTGGATAAGATTATCCTCGGACTTCTCACAGTCCTGGAGGGAAACTTCATCAACTTCACTAGTCTCTTCTACCTCTGTACTGCAGCTCATGCTACAGGTCACAGCACACGCAGGGAACAACCCTGGAAAGTCTACTTCTAACTGCACAGTATTATTCTCGGCAGTGGGACAAGATGAGATCACAACATTAGGGAACATCATGTCGCCAACGAGGTCATTTCCTATCAATAGAGAGACCCCTTCTACAGGTAAGCTATCTACTACTCCTAACGTGACATAGCCTGACTTTATGGATGACCGCAGGTACACTTGACAAAGGGGAATACGCGACCCACCGGTCAAACCGTTCACAAGCACCCAGCTACCAGTATAGCATGAATCCAGGAATGGAGCAGCTTCTTTAGTAACAAGAGATAAGGCTGAGCCTGTGTCTCTCAAGAGTTTAACAGAAATGGGTTGACTGAATTGATCCAAAGCTAAAGAACCAGGAGAACAAAATGGTTCAAAGGTTGATATCATAGAAGAGGGGGAAGCATTCAGGGCAACAGTCTGACTGTGGGCAGTGACACAGGGCTCCAATAATTTCTCCGATTGCTCGGCCACCCTGACCAAAAGAGCGGGGGATCCTTGGTGAGAGGAATTTCTTTTCTTTAACTTGAGACAGTCGCTGATGACATGTCCTGGCTTCTTACAGTATCTGCAACTAGAGTTTCTCTCACCAGTAGGAGTGGATCCACCTGTCCCATGGACTATGGGCTCACCCGGGGTAGATGATGCAGAACCTGAGGGTCGGGTCGGTATGACAAGAGGCAGGGACCCCGATGTAGATGTTGGTGTGGGCCGCTTGAAGGAAGTGAAGGACTGGGACATGGGAGCATAAGACCTGGAATTTACATTTCTATTAGTTAAGGAATAATGGTCAGCCACTGGACCAGCATCAGCCAGGGTACAGATACCTCTCTGATCCAAGTGTGCTCGAATGTCGCCTGGGATACACTTTCTAACCTCCTCTAGCAGGATTAGTTCAACAAGCTTGTTATGTTCTACATGGGCAGACTCACTTTCAATCCACCTCCGACAAAGGACCTGTTTCTGCCTGAAGAACTCCACAAATGTTTGTTTGTCAGTATTCCGGCAGTTACGGAACTGTTGCCGGTAGGCTTCAGGAACAAGTTTATAAGCACTCAAAACCGCGGACTTAACAAGGGCATAGTCTCGACATTGATCCTCAGAGAGGGCAGAAAACACATCTAATGCTTTACCAGTGAAAGATCTATAAATAAGTTGAGACCATTGAGAAACAGGCCACTTGTTAAGTCGGGCAATTTTCTCAAAAAGAGAGAAGAACTTGTCTGGTTCTTCCTCATTAAATTTAGGAACACTGTTGAGACATTTGTCTACACTGAATGTTGAAGTATTACTACCTTGAGCCAAACTTCGTTGTTTGAGGGTTTCCAGCTCCACCTCGAGTCTTTTGAGTTCAACTTGTAAGGCCAAATTACTTGGTGTAACAATTTCCTCTGAATTTCCCGACGGTTGGGCTATGATTTCATTGTCAATAAGGTAGTTGAGGACAGCCTCTTCTAACCTAGACTTATTCATGGAAGAGCGGCCTTCTACTTCATAATAAGCAGCGAGGGATTGCCACTCTGCCTTAGTAAGCCCCTTCAGTACTTCAGCTGAAGGTGAAGCCAAAAAGCTTTCCAGGTCAAACATGTTGAATTCAAAATCGAGTAGCGAAAAAAAAGTAACCGTGGCAACTAAGCTAACTAGCTAGCTAATTAATAATATCAAAATGCAATCAACTGTGAAACACAGCAAGGGATTAACCAAACACCTGGTACACAAGATAAGGGTTAACTCACCAGTAGCTTAAGCAATAACAGGAGCAATATAAATGAACACTGTGAACACAGCAACTTGCATCCAAAAATACTTAACGATGAAACAACACCTGGCGAGTAACAACACTTGATATGACGCAACAATGGCGGTTAGCATCCCCGACAGGCCCCCACTTGTCGCGATCCCACTACTCTTTATACTTGGGGAGTGAATCCTACCCCAAGTTATTAACAAATAAAGGTACAAACAGGGAACACGGCAATAATTATCTCCACCGAATACCTACTCAACTAAATGTACTTGAAAAAGTAAGAACAGTTGAAATAAGTGAATTACAAAATGGAAGATAATTAATTAATTCAATTTATGTTTTAAAGGGAGTAATGATTAGCAAATGGAAAACATGTGATTTAAGGGAATAGTGGTGTATAATAAAATAAGGAGGTGATGCTTGGAAGGGCGAAAATATACTAAAATAAAATATTGCTTAACATTATATATACACAGACCTTACTGAAATATATATATACAACAATCTTCACTTACAAAATGGATTAATACCAAACGGAGTTCTTACACAGGATCCTTCCTAGGCTAACTAAACACATTCTAACTAATGCCCTGATACCCATAGGAGAGGCTGGATAAAGCACTAGACAGGGGTCAAAATGAAGGAACCCAGAATGGACCGTCCTTCTAGCTACTAGAGATTGCTTAAAAACCTCTCATCTCACGTGATCCAGGACATTTGCTGGATATTTTATATAATTAATTAATACTCTCTTGATTTGAACTTAACAGAGTAAGACAATGATGCATATTAATAACATACATAAATATACAATTAACCTAAGTAACTAAGAACAATAATAATATAATAAGTACAATTAACAAATTATTAATAGCTTGTGTGAAATGGAGGCGTGAACATATGCCTCACGCTATGCGAGTTCCCGAGCGCTACAGGCACGTGACAGGGAGAAAGACCAGGCAGGGAACGCATTGGTGAACTTGGAATGTGTGAATGTTAAGTACTGAGGAGCTCGGGCGAGGGAACTCTGCGGGACTTGAGTCGGCGGAGGAGGTGGAGACGAAAACTGGAGGATTTGACAATTGTATTGGCGTGTGTTTTCCAATCTAGTTTGTTATCTATGGTGACGCCGAGGAGCTTGGTGGAGTCCACAACCTGGAGTGTGTTGGGGCCCAAAGTAATGGAAAGAGGTGGGGCAAGGTCAGAAGAGAGGTTGATGTGCATAACCATGTTCTTAGTATGGTTGATGGTGACATGGTTGTTGAAGGCCCAATTTTGGAGACTGTTCAATATATTCTGGAGGGCGCTGTAATCGGGAGCCGAGTTGTTCACACTAATTCCAATGGTGGAGTCGTCGACATATTTCCAGCGAGCAGAGGTTTCTCTTAGGGCATCATTGATAAGCATGAGAAAGCAGAGCGGTCCTATCTTGGTGCCCTGAGGGACGCCACAGGTCAGTGACTGAAAAGTGGAGACCGCTTGGCGTCAGTCACTGAGGAAGTCTGTAAGCCATGGTATAAGACCTCCCCGAAACCCGAGGTCGATATCTTTGTTGATGATTAAATTGTGGTCGACTAGGTCAAATGCCTTGGTAATGTCAATGTCTCTCATTACTTTTCCTTTTCTTTTATCCTCTTCACCAAAAGATCGGCTCGCTAGCCGCCCGGGAGATCGGCCACGTCTCTGTCACGCACTTTGGCAAGTACTGGGCATGCACCGGCTCCTGAATGTACCTGAACCCGCTCCAGTGTTGGTCAAGTCTTGTCTTGAAAGAGCTCAGACTCGGTGCCGTCACAACACTTTCTGGTAGATTGTTCCAAGAGTTTACAACCTTCACTTCGAAAAAGTTTGCGCTCACAGTTTTCTGGACTTGCAGTCGAGAAAGCTGACAAGACAGTGATTGGTGGAGTAAGTTTTCATATTGCTAAATTGCTGAGGATCTATGAAGCCTGCAATGTCAGCATACGCCCAGTCAAAAACGAAACTTTCGCAGATTAAGCTGGGTATTGGGGTAATGATGTCATGGTCACGTTTGTGCAGCTAGTCCGTTCAACACTTAATTATTCACATTATGCTACAGCGCCCACACAACATGTGAAACGTTTGAGTCCCCAGTTGAGACGTCCGTTCTCTATCCATTTTAGGATGTTTTAGTCCTCCGATTTCCTATTGTGTACTCGCTCAGGGACTCAGGTTTTTTTTTTTTTTAATTAACTTAAGGTATTCAGGGAATTTAAAATTATAAGTGAATGAATTTATTGTACAGTCAATTGGGTACACCCACCGTGAGAGGAAAGACTGTAGATGTATTGAGTATATGTTGAAGGCATCTTGTGTCTTACATGTAGAGTATTTTGTGTTAAGATATTATGTGTTGAGTACTCTCTTTACCAGCTGTAAATCTTATGTTTCGTTTATTCTTACGCGGCGGCCGTTCGTAATTGAAGTCATATTGTTATGATATATCAACATCAGAGAATCCGATGGAAACATAGAAAGTGTTGTCGGTCTTGTATTATAAAAGATAGATAATTGCCTGAAATGTAAACACAAAACGTATTTATCGCTCGAGTTTAACGGAAAGTCTCGGTTATCTGCTTCACCCCGCACACTGACGTTCTGAGTATTTATCGTCAGTTTTGTTCTTGTTTTTGAGAGCTCAGTCACTACTTAGTTTGAGAAGGGAAACTTTACAAGATTGAAATGAGTTCGTAGCCTCATTTTCATACATCGCTGTGGAGAGTAATTTAATCTGTCAATTTACTTTCTGTAAGTGACTTGGCAATTCTCGGTTGTTAGATTTTAGATTTTTTTGGATTGCCCACGAGGGGGCTAGTTTATTGAGCACCCCCTTACATCCTGTGTAAGGTGACGCGCAGACGCGTTTACAGTACCCTTCGGGGAAGCATGCGGAGTTCATGCTTGCCTTTATGACTCATGCATTAAGGGCGTAAAAGCCTGAAGGGTCGTGGGTTTTGTCAGCAAGTTACATAAAGTGACAGAATGATGAGTGTGTGGGGGGAAAATTCCCGGTACAATTTATGTTTTGGCAAAGCGTGGCAGATCCCTAATAATGTCAAGTGCCAGGCCTGTCACTAGGAGGAGGGATATCTGGTCATGGAGGGAAGAGGTGTTGGTAATGGCTGGAGACCTGTAGGAGGAAGTCATAGGGCAAGTGAGGATGTAGTGAGAGAGGGTGTGAGAGTCGGTTGACCACAAAGTTTACAAACAGTGCGGCCAGGCTCAGGGTTCCCAATGTACTAGGCGTGGCGAAGTACAGTGGGGGTAGAGGTGCTATGGTGTGGTGGGACAGGTACAGTAGGGGTGGAGGGAGGCACATAGGCATTGACAATATTGAGGGACATACCTTTTAGTGGGATGGTGTGTGAGTCGACATGCCGGTGGGGTACGGGTAGCCGGGGGTGGTGTCCTCGGGTCCAATAGGTAGCCCTGGTGGAGACAGCACAGACACAGTAGCGGGCGCGGCTTGCGGTGGGTGGAGGACAAGTTGAGGCACCACGTGTCGTTAAGATGAGGCAGGACTTCGCTCGGGGGCAGCAGAAGACAACAGGGCAAGCCCGGTAGGCACTACACCAGTACTGAAGGCCGCCGGCTGTGGAGTAGGCCGTGAGCAGGGGGGGCTCACAGGGGGACTACCAGCTAGTGTCAAACCAGAAGAGAGGAGTGACTGGGTGGCAACAGAGGGCAAGAGTAGGTGGGAGATGGTGGTACAGAGTGTAGCGAAGAGTTTTTCAATACAGTTGGTAAATTCTTGGAAGAGGGATATGATCTGTGTTATGTCAATGGAGGTGGGCTGTGGGGGGCACCGGTGGGAGCACAAGGCCTGACAGCTTCAGAGTACAGGACGGGGAGGAGGCCTAGGTAGTTGGAGTTAGGGAGACAGCTGGGACTGCTGTATTTCCAGCCAGGTGAGGCCAGGCAGGGCAGTTGTTGTTGAAGAAGGCGTTGCTGGAGACAGAGGGCACGCAGAGGATGTGGCCTGAACTCTGGGGGTTGTGGTAGACGCGGCCTTCGGTGAGGCTTTTCCCCTGGGACAGACGGGCGATTGGGGCATTGCCGTGAGTCAGCATTGTGCCAGCCGCCACAGTTACAACAACTGGGATCAACTACATAGCCCACACCACCCCTATTAAGGTGGTCTTTGATTTTCTGGGCACAGGCGGCGGAGTTATGGTTTCGTGAACAGGAGGGACATCTGGGACGATCACGTCGGCAGCAGGCAGTGAAGGTGTGACCCCAATGAGAACAGAAAACACAAAATGCAAGCCCAGGATGATAAGCTTCTGCATACAGTGGGGGGAGGACTGAGTGGGCATCTACAGTCGTTGGGCACTCCCTTCCCTTCCACTTGACAATGACAGCAGCTTGTGGAACTTTCCCCTGATAATGTCGACGTATACTGAGTATACTAGAATTAAAGTCACGCTCATCTTCGATATCAGAGTATAGGGGGAAACGTTTCACTAGGATGTGGCAACATTCATCAGCGTCTACTGGGAGGACAACCCGTCAAAGCCAACAGTGCTAAGTGTTTTATAGACCTCAGGAGTCTGACACTTGATAAAGTTATTGCTTACCCTGAATTTAATGTTGAGACCGTGCTGTCTGCAGTACTTCATCCAATTAAAGCGTCCCTCTACAGTTTTCAGAGAGTCCTTGGGGAAGTGTAGATTAAGCTTATGGTTGGCAGAGGGCAGGGTGATAGGGTCCGTGGCATTAGTGTTTCCACTCAGGCTAGAGTTTCCCATAGAAACATTACCGTCACTGTCATAATCACTGGGGTCTGACTCTCGAAGGGTGTTGGATTCAGTATGACCAGGCGAGTTGGCGATGGCATCCGTATGAGAGATGTCTGCGTCCATGAGAGAGCCTCTTGTGGGACGTTTATGTCGACCCCCCATGCTGGCAAAAACTTGCCAGCTGAGGGGACCTTTGTGGGACGATTGGGAAATCAAGAGCGCCTATGGGCACGTCTGTCCCCTTATGTGGTCACACCATGACTGGCTCTCGGTTGTGAAACGCTGGCTGTGAGGACGGTCAGAGGGCCCCTGACCTGACCTCAATCTAAGCCACGAATTCCATCTGTACACAGGTAACATCTAGTAGTCATGTTCCATCTCGTTATATCGAGTGTTTTTGACTTGGTTATTTGTTGTTTGAATATGCAGTAATCAATTAACATAGTTTTGATGTGTTTAAGTAGTGTTTAAGCGCCTTCAGCCTAGTAATGTTACGACATTCGTCTTACTCACTCTAAGCCACGAATTCCATCCGTACAGAGATAGAGGTACCTGTAAGCCAAGCTGGTCGTGATGACGTCACACTAGTATTTGGAGATGGATGAACGTCAATAAGGTCGGATATCGTCTCCAGCACAGTTCTGGGGTGAGCCGAGATCTTAAAGTGGATACTATTCCCTGCAACTGCTGAATGGTCACTTGCCGTCCGCTTACCAGCCAACCAGCGGCGAGTTCCACAAATCATCCCTCACGTTCGAACTGGGCGGTGATTGGTCAGTTCCCGCCTTTATCTTGGCCAATCAGTAGCATTTCTCATCTTTGCATTTCGATTCCTGATCCGGCAGAATGATATAAATACCCCATGCCTCGCCATGAACTTGACTTGAGAACTGAACCTCGGCGAGGTAGGTTCTCTCTGCTCCCGAGGTACCGCGTGACCATGTTCACCTGCAACCAGGCGAAGGTCGTTAGACTGTATCCAGTCAAGCGCCCTTCGCGCAAGCAACTCAACCTCCTTGTCCTGAGGAAGTTTTTTGACTCCTCGGGAATCACGGGGGTGACAGGGGTCGTCCGCAGTGACAGCGGTGACCTTATCGTCACCTTCGCGGAATGGGGAGAGGCCCAGCAATTAGAAAACATAAGACAAATCAATGGAATCGAGATCCAAGTTGAAGCCTGCCTACAGGACAACTTGGTTTTGGGAGTCATCTCCCACACAGAAATCGAACATCTCGAAAAACAAGAACTTGCCGAGCTGATCGGAGATCAGCTCTCAATAGTTCGGAAGCTGACCAGTACAGCTGCCCTGGTTAGCTTCCCAAAGAAACTTCCTAGCTCCGTTTTGCTGGGATGGGAGAAGATCCCAGTAAAACCGTACCAGCGAAGACCCACTCGTTGCTACAAATGCCAGAAGTACGGCCATCTGGCGCGGAAGTGTCGTGCTCGGGAGGTGTGTTCAAGCTGCGGGACACCCGGGCACCAGGACGCCAACTGCTTGGCGGCCGCCAAGAAGTGCGCAGCTTGTGGTGGCCCTCACTCCTCCTCCGACCGGGAGTGTCCCAAGTGGAGGGAGGAGTGCAGGGTGGCCAAGCTGCGGACTAACGAAAGACTGAGCTACAAGGAAGCCCTCCTTGTAGTGAAAAATCAAGAAAAGAACAAGCAAGACCAGAACAAGATCACAACAATTAAACCCGATTTCATTACACTATCTTTAACATCGTTTATAGAAGTGTATGAGAATATCCCAGAAGAAGACCACGAAGAAGAATGGAAACTGAAAAGCAAAAGAAGAAACAAGAAAAGGAAGAAGTACAACCAATCAGCTTCGGCCGAAATAGCCTAACGGCGAAGAGGCCAGTAATCCCCCAATACCATCCATGAACTTGTCTTCTTGCCCTTTCCTTCCACTCTTATTAAAACAAAAGATACGTTGCTCAGCCAGCTCCACAAGAACCTGGCTAGAGGTTGTCACCCCTGTATGTATATTCTGTATGCTGTATTTATATTATGCTATGTATATTATGTATGTGCTCCATTTATGTATTATTTATTTAGCCTAGCTAGTAGCGTGTGGCAATGTATTTATCAATGTCCCACATGCTTAATTAATGTGCCTGGCGACGTATGGAAGCTGCTAATGTATCACTTGCCATACGTCGTCTATAGAGCAGTTGACCAGCGGACAGGTTGAAGAGCGCTACTCCCCTTGTGTACATATCTCTTATCCAGTAAATCGAACCTACAAAATCTATACAGGTGTTTGTGTTCGCTCCTGTATATTGAACTTATTACCCAGAACACGAACATGGCGCAGTGAACCGGTTTTACTGGATAATTACGAGTGACAGTGCAAAGTTTGTGGAAAGCCGGCTTATGGACCCCTTGCCCTGTGTCAACCGCCGCCCGCCAACCCTCCTCGAAGAATTTAGCAACTTTGAGCAGTGTCAGTGACAGTGATTTTCTGTGAAGTGTTTAGTGCATTGTGTGTTTCGTGCCATACATGTGTGACCTTGTTATAAAGGATTCCCAAGGTACACGGCATGTTCTGGGCATTTGTAAGGAATAACGTTTTTCACATCCTCCTCTCATCATTCCTTGAGGGTAACTGATGCTCCTAGTCGTCTCCACCCTCCCTCAGAGCTCGAGGCCCCTCATGGAGAGACGCTCTAGCCCGCCCGGCACACACACACTCACTGACATCGGCGATTGCCTTATATATATTTTATATATATAATCTACTTATCTGTGTATTTAATTAAATTTTCTGTCTGAAATCTTGTTGATACGACGGGCTGACCGGTCAACACTGATTTAAGACACAGTACACAGATGAAGTAGTTATGTCTCATGCCTTACGTAGCCGTGGACCCAGCGCCCGGATGAGTCAGTCGGATGATAGCCCCGCAGAGATGGATGACCAGGCTGACCACGACGCTCCAGCTCCCACAACATTGCGCAGCCCTTCACCTCGATATTCAGCGTTGTCTCCAGAGATAATTGCTTTAATGAAGTTTATGAGAGATGAAAGGCGCGAGGATGAAGCTAACAGACGTGTGGCGGATGAACACAGAAGGCAAGCAGAGGCAGAGAGAGACCACCAACGGAGATTGGAAGACAGTGCACGGTTTGAAGCTTTGATATCTCGCCTCACTGTTAACCAAGCCCCTGGCTCTAACACTGCCTCGGTACTGACTGGTTCAGATACCTCATCAATGCTTCCTTCACGCCCCCCAGCCCCACCTAAAGCAGCTGCTCAAACACCGCCCATCTTGAAGCCTGATGTGACTTTCCAGACTTTTCGTGAATGGCGGCGACGGTGGACTGATTATTCTACAATGGTGGATCTCCAGAGTTTGTCACAGCCTAAACAACTCATCCAGCTGCGTATGTGCCTGTCCTTGGAAATTCAGCGTGTCTTAGAACATACGTTGCAGGTACCTCCGACCTCTTCGTTGTCTGTAGAGGATGTACTGGACATTCTACAACGGCACATCAAAGGACAGCAGAATGAAGCTCTGCGCAGGAGGGAATTGTTTAGCTGCAGACAGATGGAGGGCGAGACTTTTGACGCCTTTTATGTACGACTTAAGAGAGCCTCGGAAGAGGTAGATATATGTCTAGGCCACCACCAGCAGTGCGAGGAGACCCAGTTGAAGCAGGTGATCCTGATGGGTGTTAAGGACGAGGAACTTGTCCAACGCCTCACCTCCCTCGACTCTTCCTCTTCTCTTCAGGATATGTTGACGATATGTCGCTCCTATGAGGCTGCCAGGTGTGCCACCTCTGCCATCCGAGCTCCCCCTACAGCTGTACGCACTGTGTCCCGGCACAAGAAGGACAAGAAGTCTGCTCCTACCCCTTCGCCCACCACGTCCACGCCCGGTTCATTTTGCAACAACTGTGGTAAGCAGCTCGGAACACAGGTGTGTCCAGCTGCTCAGTCTACCTGCAACAGTTGTGACCGTAAGGGCCACTGGTCGCTCACAGTGCGGTGCCCAGCTAAGTACGTACAGTGCAATGTGTGCGGTCGTCTGGGCCACTATGACAAGTGTTGCCCTACCCACAAACCCAAGGGACAGCGTCGGCGGAAGCTTCAGCGCCCTTCTACCAGTAAGGGCCGCCCACAGTCTTCCAATCAGAGGCACGACGACCCTGGACAAAGCCCGACCCATATTAGGAGGGTGTACTCCTCACGTCCCATGACCAAAGTCCCCCAGCACGTCAGCGTCATCGTGACCTACGGCAATGTGTCATCCTGTCTCGAGATGCTGCCCGACACCGGCGCTGAGGCTACGGTCATCGGTCCCCAGCATTTGCAATGCTTGGGGCTCTCTCCAAGCGATCTAGGACCGCCTCCCAAGGACCTCTGCGTCACGGCAGATGGTTCACAGATGGCCCCAGGCCTAGGTTCACTCTATGCACATGTCACCTTTGGCAACAGGTCGTGTCAGGCCTGGATTGACGTGCATAATGGTGTCCCGACTCCTTTGCTGTCCTACAGACATTGCCAAGAGTTGGCCATCATCTCCCAGGACTTCCCAACACCGATTCTGGAGGTAAAATACGCCAACAGGGTGCACGAAGGGAGCAGCAACTACCCTGCTGCCGCCCTACCCCTACCTCTGGCCAGTGACACCTCTCCTTCGGTAGTTATCCCTGCTGCTTCAAGTCTCCATCCCTTGGCTCGCCTCCACGACAGTCACTGTGGAGCCGAGGCCACCAAACGGCGTGCAAGACAGACTGTGTTCCGGCCTGGCATCAACTCCGACATCTCCAATGTTGTCCGTGCGTGTGAGCCCTGCCAAGTATTACAACCCAGCCAGCAGCAGGAACCCTTCATGAGTGACGACAACCCCACCCGCCCCTTTGAGTCTGTGTCAGCCGACTTTTTCTCTGTGTCAGGAAAGTCCTTCCTTGTTATCATCGACCGTCTCTCTGGTTGGCCGGTTGTCATCAAGTGCGGTAATGACACGACGTCTGCCGCCACCATCAGCAAGTTCCGCCACTACTTCCGTGACGTGGGCGTTCCTGTACGCCTGCGAACCGACGGAGGGCCTCAGTTCACAAGCCGGGACTTTGCTGTGTTCCTTGACCGATGGGGAGTCCGGCATGTGTTGTCATCGCCCCATTACCCGCAGTCCAACGGCCACGCTGAGGCTGCTGTCAAATCCCTGAAGCACCTCATCCTTAAGGTGGCCCCTTCTGGGAACATTGACTGCGAGGCCTTCGACCGGGGTCTTCTTGAACTCCGCAACACACCTAACTACACCGGACGCTCCCCTGCCCAGGTTTTGTATGGACGCCCCCTTCGTTCTTGTGTCCCTGCTCACCCTCAATCCTTCTCCAAGGAGTGGCAGGCCAAGACAGAGGATTGTGATCGCCGAGCCGCCGAACGTGTTCAGGACGTCGTCGCCCGCTACAACGACCACGCCCGTTCTCTCCCCAGGTTGAGTGTCGGCACCCAAGTCCGTGTTCAGGACCCGACCTCCATACGTTGGGACAAAGTAGGCGTAGTCATGGGTCTCGGTAGGTCACGGGACTACCAGGTGCGGTTACCCAGTGGTCGTGTGTGGTGGAGGAACCGCCGTTTTCTCCGCCCCATAACAATGCCTTCTGCTGACCCCGCCACCAGTGTTGAGTCCCATACCCTTCCCAGTGATCTAGTCCCTCGACGCTCAGAACGGATCCAAAAGAAAAGGTCCGCTCAAGACTTTGCTATGAGCGTATAGGGGGGAGGGAGGTGTATGTATATTCTGTATGCTGTATTTATATTATGCTATGTATATTATGTATGTGCTCCATTTATGTATTATTTATTTAGCCTAGCTAGTAGCGTGTGGCAATGTATTTATCAATGTCCCACATGCTTAATTAATGTGCCTGGCGACGTATGAAAGCTGCTAATGTATCACTTGCCATACGTCGTCTATAGAGCAGTTGACCAGCGGACAGGTTGAAGAGCGCTACTCCCCTTGTGTACATATCTCTTATCCAGTAAATCGAACCTACAAAATCTATACAGGTGTTTGTGTTCGCTCCTGTATATTGAACTTATTACCCAGAACACGAACAACCCCTTCCTTGGAACAATGGCTACTGCAAAAATATACATATTTTTAACTAAATGAAAAAGGCTTGAGAGCTAGAACCTAATCACGCAAGATGTAAGTTCAAATATAATTACTATAACCTCAGCATATCTGGTTGAGGCTGGATACTGTCAATCTCTTACTTTCCTTCAATTCCCTCTTTTCCTTGATCCTAAACCAATCCCCCCCTTCCCCAAATCGCCACCAAAGAACTTCCAATCCTAATCCCTGCCCTCCCACTCAGCATTACAAGCAAAAGCCCTCTACCTTATCTACAGACGTCAAGTCAAGTCAAGAACTTTTACTTTTTTACTTTTATCCTCTTCACCACTGATCGGCTCGTTAACCGCTTGGGAGAGCGGTCAAGTCTCTGTTATGCTCTGTTCGCAAGTACTAGGCATGTACCGGCTCCTGAATGTACCTGGACCTGCTCCAGTGTTGGTCAAGTCTGGTCTTGAAAGAGCTCACACTCGGTGCCGTTACAACACTCCAAGCCTGATCGCCCCTAGTAGGGCACAGCGAAACCAGACATCCTCCACGAGCGCTCTGGACTGCCAGAGGCAGCAGAACGCCCCATGGGTAGTGTGAGTGACCCACTGTACTGCGCACATTATTGTCATCCTTAATGTATCTTTAATTCATATTACGCTACATAACATTCTAATCCACTGCGCTTGTAGTCACAGAAAACGTTAGAAATAACGTTTATAAGGGATAACTCGCCTGCTGTATGTTGTTTTATACGAATTGTACCAATGTACGGTCATATAATATTAAGTTTATGTACTTACAGTATTAAGGAGAACGCAAAGTGTCTATACGATGATTGGGAAGGTCCAATTGATACGGACTAGTGTACTACAAGGGATAAGCGTAGACCGTATCTGAAGGTCATGCTATTTATGTCTGTGAACGACTTTTTCATATTTACGGGGATTAGCCCATCCGGGTATAGGTCACTGACCCACATCAGGGCCTGGGGGGCGAAAATATGATGAAGAAAAAATAATACAAAAATAATTAAATATATATAATAGTTACTATTACAGGTTACTGTTTAGTAACCTGTCAAATGGATTCGTCAAACTCGAATATCAATCTCAAATATCGGGTTACTATTTAGTAACACGAACGCCGCAACTCGAGAGGGTTGGTACACCTTATCCAAGATAAATGTAAACAAACCAGCTCGATCTGCGCTCCAAAATTGAAGCAGAAACAGGAGTTGTGGAGATAAAAGTTCGTCTTCAAGGGAAAAGGCAGCCACCACTACCAATTATGCCAGCGTCTGCACCAGCAGGAATACTTGGATCAACTGATTCAACATCAGGATCACCTGTGCCACCACCAGCAACAGCAGCATCAACATCCAGTCACGGGGGGAAGAGACGGAAGCAGGTGAACAAGAGGAATGAATGCTTCAATACCATTATTAAGGACAGTACACAAGAACTGAATGGTGCTATATTGAAGGCTTTAAAGGCCTTCACTATTATGTACAATACATTGACTCTTGACTTCAGCAGAGAACTGAGCGCCATATTCAAGTAATTAGTGTCACGCCATCCATAGTAGCTGGTGCCCTCAGCATAGTATACATCAAGGCTGCTGTGGCCATTAGGTGTACTGATACAGATATGCGTATGTATGCCCTAAGAACTGATAATTTACCGGAGATATTACCCACATATTTTTAGCACTACAAATATAGCATCATACGTCACAGACTGTACCTGTACTTACTTTAGAGACTAGGCAGGAGGCCATGGGGTAGACTGCCAGTTTCGACTCGCATTAATAATTATGAATATACCACATTACTAAATTCCACATGCCATACCTATCACCGTGTACACGACCGAGTTGGTGGCGAAAACAGTAAGGGCTCGTTTACACAATCAATTACCATGTATGGTGGTCGAGCACACTTCGGATCAGTGGCGAAGCATGGGCCGCCATGGGGTCGGAGCAGGGTACTGACCACTGTTTAGTGGACACGGAACTGCCACACCGTAGTTACCGGTCAGTGTGTGGTAGACTGCTGGGCAAGAGGTTCATGGCTCCTAGACAGACGAGTCGGCGATGGACGGCCGCACTTTTGTGTGTTCTGGCCGCTGGGATGATACTGAAGAAAAAACAAGAAAACGGACCGTGTGGGTGAAAAACTGATAAAGGAACAAATCGTGTGGTGCTTATAACCAAATCTTTGCTGCAATGCAGCGTGAGGACACACAGGACGTACAACAATACATTCGCATGACCCCTGAAATGTACAACACACTCTTGGATAAGGTACGTCCACATATTTCCAGGATGGATACAAATATGAGGGACTCTATACGTGCAGGAGCACGACTGGAGGTGACCCTCAGGTATTTGGCAACCAGAGCAAGCTACGGAAGCCTGCAGTTCACGTCGCGAATCTCCAAGAGTTCTCACAAATATTATTCCCGAAACCTGGTATGCCATTTACTAAATGCTAAGGAATGATGGAAAAAACAGGGAAACGGATACTCACCACGTTCAGAGGATCCATGGATGACATCGTGGCCTCCCTCTGCGTTTTTCCATCATGCAGGAAACCGAGCTGGTTAAAGCACCATAACTTGGGTACATATACGTCGTCTGCACTAGCCCCAGACTTCTTCGATGCGGCTATCATTTTCAGCTCCTTTCTGTACTGACTGCATAATGTGTTTATCTTTTTCTTGACAATATCAACTGTGCACGTACGATTTACATTTTCACTTAATTATAGTCCCCATAGGCTTTACATTTTTCGTTTATATTTATGTATCCATCACTTCTAACCTGTCATAGACATGGCCGGTCCCTATACAGTTCAATAAGTTGTAACGTTAACGTCTTTTTCCACTCAAATGGTGGCCTTGACTCCTGATATAAGAGCGTGGACTCTTATCTACATTACTTTAACTTTAGTACTTCAACCTCTGACCTGTGGTAGCGTGACTCGAGGGTTAGGCCCATGGGTACATGTAATTATGGTATCAAGTAATAGGAAAGAATAACTGTGAACAACTGCAGGTGAATAATAGACCCAACATACAAATACAATGGTTTATTATAAACACAAAATGGTTATTAAATGACGTTAGGCTTCAAGAACAAACAGGAACTCACTTTGTACTGTGGCCTTTAGGTACAATTTCCACTTACACCACAACTGTACATACCCAATAACACACATAAACTCTCTCGCAGCACCTTAGCACCATTAAAATCCGTGGCAATGACGCCAGTTACCACACTTGACTGCTCAAGCAGCACCAGACACAATACTCAACAGCACCAGGAGTAATACTCAAGCGGCACCCGCCATGGTAGTGTTCCCACCACGTGGCACCTTCCAACGAACTCCGATAATTCCGGTGAAATAACAAACACCAAATAGCCCTACTGAGTCATGGACTCATCCACCAATGATGGGGGCTGGCAGTTGTTTGTTGGGCCTGATGTTCCTGTGCCACCAAGTGGGCGGGAACGCGTCCGGTGAAGGCTGGCCAGCTATGGGGCCCATAGGTGGTAGTGGGATCTTGACGCTCGGAATTCACGGAGTTACCCGAGTCTAATGGTCTTCATCCATCTCCCAAACTAGTGGAGGCGTCCCCAAGCTACAGACACGGCTTAGACTCCTACGGGAACCTGTGGGTTGATGATCGTGGGCTTACTAACGGTTTTCAAATGCCCGGCGCCCTCTTCCACCCACTCTAAGTCACACATTCCACTTACTCAACTATTTCACTACATTACGTTACTGTATACTTTCACGTTTGAAACTGAGACTACGAACTCAGTTTCATTCCCTAATATTCTCTCTACAAACATATGCTCTGACGGAGCTATTGAAGGCAAGAAATAATTGATTTCAAAAGGTCCTGGATGGGAATCCCGGTAGGCGGAGCCTAAGCAAGTAGCGTCCGACTACATTCACAAAGAAGCTGGTCTAACGGTTCTTTTCAGGTAAATTAACTAATTCCTTAGTTAACATCCTTACAACAATTTCACTATGAGTATCAGGGTCTCTGATATTCATTGGTGAATAAGAGCTACAAGATCTCGGTAGGTGGAAAAGAGTTTACAAATCGGTCAACCCAAAATACAGCATCTGTATGACGTCGTCAAAGATAAAGAGAAACGGAGGACGTTTCCAATGGGAGACTCAGGTTTTTTGGGCGTGTAGCCTGATATGAATTATTAGGTTTTAACAGGCTAGCCGTCATTACGATCATGACACTGAGGGTCACTGGTGGCAGGTGTAGGCGACGGAACAACATCCATCCTTGCTTTTAACTTTCGCGTGTGTGGTGTGCCACGTAGGTGGCAACGCAACTATTAGGCTCCGACACGTAACTGCCCGGGAAGGGTTGGTGGTTCAGTGTTGCCGTCTACACGATCACTGTCCGAGCAAGGCTTCGTTACCATGCTTCGAAAACATGCTCCGAGACTGATCGTGTAAACGAGCCCTTAGCAGAGGGCGTGGGCATGATGACCTGCCACATACCTCATGTTACCAATCGAGCCAAGTTCAGGCAAAATACGACCCGGTGAAACCCTTAAGCCATAGATTTTTGGAGAAAAATATTATCTGAAAGAGTATGTTGTCTTATAATACCTCTCCAGCAGGATGAGGGTCCCGCCAGTCAGTCAAGACACAATATTGATAATGTACAGCGTCTATAATTAATCACTGAATAGATCATGGTTGATAAGCCCCACCCAGGTAGTGTACCAAGACCATGCTTCTATCTCGACTGGTTCCCGGGTTAGTGCTAAATATTCTACGGCAGCCATCTTGGACGCCATTTTGAGTTTACAGTTCAGCGCAAGGAGGATTTTTGTGGAGTTTTAGTGTATTGTCATAGAGCCTATTAGAACCTATCCTGAAAAATTCAGTTTATTTTACAAAATTCCATATTTTTGCACAAGATATGCCTAAAATTCTTGGTGTATAAAGCATTATGAGTAGTTTGTTTTTCAAGGCTGAAAAGTTTATATGGTGGACTCAGGCTAATAATAATAATAATAATAATAATAATAATAATAATAATATAGTAATTAAAAATATGTATATTTGTACTCGTACAAGCCTTTCCCACTAAACTGCAGTACTGGCAGGAACAAGAACCAACATAATTCCCCCATGTTCATTTCTTGTCACTCATCACCATATCGTCTCCTCATGATAGACTGTCAGGTTTATCTCTGTCACTTCCTTCCCACAATCCAGCCTTACGACCACCCTTTAAACCCCTCGATGCCATTCTGTCCACTCATTCACACACACCGCTGCTGTCTACTGGTCCATTCCCTCACTCACTCTCGTCTTTCCTAATTTATCTTTTTTTCGATTCCAGGATGACCACCATCAGCATCCCTCAGGCTTTCCTCTGGTATTAACTCTGTTTACTTGTCCAGGATGGCCGCCACCAGTGTTGACGTGGTGGCGGGGAGACAAAATCCTCAAAAGCTCTCGAGAGGTGACAGCCCCTGGACGTGTGCAGAACGACCTGGTGATAGAGAACATCTCGCGCAGCTGGAACAACAACACCCTCACCTGCACCGCTAGCAACACGCGTCTGGCAGCACCCGCTAAATCCTCCGTCCTCGTACAAATGTTCTGTGAGTTAATGACACACACACACACACACACACAATACTACTACTTTGCTATCACTTGGAATCGAGTATTACGATCATCCATCTATGATACAATGATATGAGTTATTAAAGATGCCATCTTCGTTGGAGAACTGTGAGGTGACTTGAGAGGCCAATATGGGACTGGCACTTCTCTGCCTCGGTATGCAGTCGGGCTAACTCGAAAGTATTCACACATTTTCGTGTGATGCCCCTCCAAGCGTTGCGGTGTGGAGTGATCGTCTCCCTGGTGAGGGGTCGATTTGGCACTTTTTCAGGTTTGTATTAACACTAACCTTATTCCTTTTCCGTTGCCCGCCAGCGTTACGTTTACCATTCGTTAAGTGACTGTAAAGTAGCTGCATTGGCAGTCTACTGTCGTCCATGCGGGTAACATAGCCAGTCAAACGTAATTATTCATGGATAATGGTAGCTTTGATGATCTTACAGTTGATGATCAGCGAGAATACTGGCATTTGTTTTCCCAGCGTTGATGAAAGTTTTCAAGTGCCTTGAAGTGCCTCCTATATGTGACCTATATCTTGCTGCCATATAACAGGGTGAGAAGGACCACTGATCGATATTAGTGCAGCTTTGTAGATAATTTCGGCTTCCTTCAGCTGAAGACACTGGTTCGGAGTCTGCTTGAGATGCACATCCGATCCGATGTTGAATCTCTTCATCGACGTCCTCTGTGGTGGACAGGTGGGAGCCGAGATACTGAAAGTGGGTAGCATTAAAGAGGGTAGTAACGTTAACCTGGATGGATGGTGGATGTGTGGCTGAACCAGGGGCTGGCTGAAAGAGAATCTGAGCCTTGCGTACATTCACCTCAAGGCCGAAGTTTGCATACGCATCTGCGTAGGTGTTCAGGATCTCCTGTAGGTTGCGTTCAGTGTGAGCAACGAGGGTGAGGCTACTTGTGTACAGAGGTTCAGTAATGGAAGCTGCCGACACCTTTGTTCCTGTTTGGTGTCGTCTTATGTTGAAAAATCCCTTCTTCCTGTACTGGATGTTCACACCACTGGCTAAGTTGGCACTGGCACGAGTAAGGAAGGCAGCCAAGAAAATGGAAAAGAGAGTTAGTGCCATTACATATCCTTGTTTTACTCCTGTTTGGATGGGGAAGAACTCAGACTGGGTATCATTGTGCAGGACACTGCCGTTCATGCTATCGTGGAGTTGCCTCACAATTGCAATTAATTTTAGTGGGCAACCATAGGGCTTCCCTGTTGACTGAGTCAAAGTCATTAGTAAAGTTGATGAAGGGCATGTACAAGTCACGCTGCTGTTATCTGCAATTTTCCTGTATCTGGCGGGCAGCAAAGATCATGTCAGTGGTGCCACGTGTTGGCTTTAAGCCACATTGAGATTCTGGGAGGAAGTTTTCCGCCTCAGGAAAGTTTGTTTAGGAGGACTCGGCCGGTAACTTTGCCAACAATGGAGAGAAGTGAGATCCCGCAGTAGTTGTCACAGTCTGACCGGTCTCCCTTGTTCTTATAAATGTTGAGGATGAAAGCATCTTTAACATCTTTGGGGATTTCTTCCTTCTCCCATTTAACCTCCAGGAGATAGTGGTTACGGTTGGTAAGCAGAGGTCCTCCTACTTTATACACCTCGACTGGGATTTCATCAGGCCTTGTGGCTTTGTTATTTTTCATCTGCTTGATGGCAGAAGTTACCTCATCACTGGATGGAGGATAGCTGAGGTAGGTCAGCTCTAGGTGGTAAAAGGTAGTTCTGGGTAGTCAGGATATCCACATCTGTGTTTCGGTTGAACAGGAAATAGCTATGATGCTCTATTCCAGTGCTGAAAAATGTCTTCTTCGTCTTTAATTAGGGAGCTACCGTAGGATGAGCAGAGGGGGGCTGCGTCATGAATAGCATGAATAGTTGAGATATACATTGTTTTAGGGGAATTGAAAAATTCACGCATTGTGTGTACGTGTGTGTTACTTGTAAGACCTGTGTAAGGAGTTGGACTTGTCAGTATACAGTCCCACTTAAAAGTAATTTACTTGTGGTTATTTAGAGTCCCGTTGATATCAGTAGGATGCCTGAGACTGTCGATAATCGTAGTCCAATTGGATGTCCACGTCTTCTACAAAAGGGGGGTTAATCAGACACAAAACTGGTGTGTATGTACAGTGTGATATTTATGAGTCTAAATACTGTGCAGTTAATTACAGTAGACTGGCCCCGTGATCTACAGGGTGTCCATAAATGATTCTATCAATAGCAAGTCTACGGACTTGGCGCACCCTCATTCATTCATTCATTCAACTGATTAAAACATGAGAACATACTGTTTTAGGGTAATCATTTATGGACTCTCTGTATTACAGAAAAGTTCTCGTGAGTTGCGCTAGTACTAAGGCAGGCTCTAGTGTTAGGCGAGCTCATAATGAGGTGGTCCAGGTGTAGATCTCTACTCTAAGGGGTCCAGCTCAAGACTACTAATGGGCTTGGCTAAGCCACGCCCGTGGAGAGTAATTCCTGCACTCTCCACCAGAGCGATCTATGATTCAAGCTTCAAGAAGGTTCTCGAAGGAGGAAGTAGTCACCTCCGTGGAATGTCAAGCAGAACAACAGTCAGCGGTGTTTACATTACGTGTATAAACAACCGGCTGGTAAATGATCCCTTTGACCCATGAATCACTCTTAACTGGCGGTGCCATTATCTATATATTACTTAACTAACTATCTAACATATTTGACGCATTGCAAGTGTGAAGCAAGGTATCCAATTACCACATATGAGCAATCTATTCAGTGTTTAAAGAAATACCAACTACTGAGAGAGAGAGAGTGACATCATACTGTGACACTCGGACTAGACAAAACATCCGCAGGATGTTTATTCCCGCTATAACCTATGAACGTCTGCCTTCTACAAGTCATTGAATAATGAATGTTCATAATTATACATCCATGGTTGCAAGTTTTTAATTACTTACCCCAAATTATACAAAAAATTATACTGGTTACATGTGTGTGTGTGTGTGTGTGTGTGTGTGTGTGTGTGTGTGTGTGTGTGTGTGTGTGTGTTACATTATAATAGGTACAATCAACAAACAGCAGAAGGTCAACCCAAAACAAGCTGCATGATATAAGAACATAAGAACATAAGAAAATAAGGAGTCTGCAATAGGCCGGTTGGCCTGTGCATGGCAGCTCCTTGTCGAGAGTTACTACCACTCTCCATCATCCATGAATCTATCTAGCCTCCTTTTGAAACTTTCCAGAGTTCCCGCACTTACTACAAAGTTGCTATGCTTGTTCCACTCGTCCACCACCCTATTTGTGAACCAGTTCCTTCCTATCTCCCTCCTAAACCTAAACTTATCCAACTTGAATCCGTTGCTCCGAGTCCTATCCTGCTCGGATAATATAAGAACTTTATCTATATCCCTTTTATTGATTCCTTTCACCCACTTAAATACTTCTATCATATCTCCCCGCACTCTTCGTCTTTCTAGGGAATGCAAGTTAAGTTTCTTTAACCTATCCTGATATGGAAGGTTTCTAAGTCCCGGAATCATTTTTGTCATTCTTCGCTGCACCGACTCTAGTGAATTTATATCCATTCTATAATAGAGGCACCAGAACTGAACCGCATAATCGAGGTGCGGCCTGACTAGCGCAAGATATAGTTGCAATAAGACCTCTGCACTCGTGTTACTTACACTTCAAGATATAAAACCCAATACTTTGTTAGCCTTATTTCGAACATTAACGCACTGTTTTCTAGGCGTAGGTCCGGGCTTACAAGTACCCCTAGGTCTCTTTCACAAGTCGACTTCTCTAGGTTGATGTTGTTAAGGCTGTATACAATATAAGTATGTGTTCTTCCAATATTAAGTACGCTGCACTTGCTGGTGTTGAATTTCATTTGCCATTTTTCAGACCACCCCTGCAGTTTACTTGATCCTCCTGTAATGCATTTGCATCCTGCCCTGAATTAATTTGCCGCCTTATTTTGGTGTCATCCGCAAACTTGCTTATGTCACTGCTGATCCCAGTATCTAGATCGTTTATGTAGATTATGAACAAGAGGGCCTAGTACTGACCCCTGGGGAACCCCACTGGTTACACGGCCCCATTCAGATTTAACACCATCTACGCTGACCCTCTGCGTTCTATCGGTGAGCCATGATTTTATCCAATTTAAGACTTTCCCCTCGATACCATGAGCCTTAATTTTACTCAGAAGCCTCTGATGCGGTACTCTGTCAAATGCTTTGCTAAAGTCTAAGTAAATAACATCGTAATTTTCGTCATTATCTACTACCTCGAAGACTTTTCTAAAAAACGTTAGCAGATTTGTTAGACAAGATTTTCCCTTTGTAAACGCATGTTGAGAGTCGTAGATTAATTTGCTTTTCTCTAGATGCGATCGGATGCTATCTGCTATAATTGATTCAAGAAATTTCCCCACTACTGACGTCAAACTGATCGGCCGGTAATTTGACGCTGATGCTCTGTCTCCCTTTTTGAATATGGGTACTACATTTGCCTGTTTCCACAAGTCTGGCACAACTCCAGTGTCTAATGATTTTGTAAATAAGTTTACGAGGGGTCCGCTAATCTGTTCCCTACACTCTTTCAAGACTCGAGGGAAAATTTCATCCGGCCCTGGGGATTTTGTTTTCTTTAGTTTATTTATCTTCTTAAGAACATCCTCTTTTCTGATAGTGATATTCTTTAATTTCTCTTCTTCCTTTCCCTTAAATATCAGTTCCACCTCTGGAATTTCATCGCAAATTTCTTCTGTGAAAACTGATAAGAAGTAGCTGTTCAATGCTTTGCTTATTTCTGCACTGCCATTTATCACTTCTCCCCTCCCTGACTTTAAAGGCCCAACTTTGTCCTTGACCTTTGTCCTATATACCTGGAAAAATCCCTTGGGATTCGCCTTGGATTCTCTTGCTATTTTGATTTCATAGTCTCTCTTTGCTTTCCTTACATTTTTCTTAACATTCCTAGATAGTTCATTATACCTGTTTCTGAGCTGCTCCTCCCCTCCCTTTAATTTCTTATATATTCCTTTCTTTATTCCTATGTCATGTTTAAGTTTTCTGGTCATCCACCTTGGCTCATTCTTATTTGACCTAATTTTTCTGTATGGTATATTTGTTCTTGTGCTTTATGTAGTATACTAGTGAATATATTATAGTCATGATCAATTGTTGTGTCATCTATGACCTCACCCCTTCCTACTGGGAACTGACGTTACTGTTCCCAGGTGACCTCACCTAGGTACCTTCTTAACCCTGATAATCCGCCAACCGAAAGTTTGGGACTCTGACCATATTGTCATTGTTTTTCGTTTCCCAATTTAGGGTGAACCTGATTTCTCTGTGATCACTGTTACCTAGTTCTTCCCCTACTGTGATATCTCTGATAATATTTTCTTTATTTGTTAATACTAGGTCTAATATATTGTCACCTCTAGTAGGTTCTGTAATTAGTTGTTTCAAAAAATTGTCCTGTACTGCGTCTAGGAAGTCTTCAGATTCATAGTCGCCTACAATGTTGTCCCAGTCAATAGTTCTGAAGTTGAAATCCCCCATAATGCATAGATTGTTATATTTTGCCTGCCCTACTCATTTCCTGCCATATGGGCTGAGCTGCTTCTTTGCCAAGACTTGGGGGCCTGTAAATCACTCCCATAATTAGTTTTTCTCTTCCTTCCGTGATTTCTACCCACACAGACTCGGTTCCTATTTCACCCCTTATTGAATTATTAATACAACATTTTAATGAATCCTTGACGAAGAGTGCGACCCCTCCCCCCTTCCTACCATCCCTGTCCTTGTGAAAAAGGTTGTACCCTTCTATGTGGTACTCTGATAAAAAAATTTTGCTCGCTAGACTCATCCAAGTTTCGGTGATTGCTATGACGTCTACATTCTCGGTACATACAACCGCTCTCAGCAAGTCTATTTTATTTCTAACGCTCCTACTGTTTGCATAGTATACATTTAAATCTACCCTTCCCTGGTCCTGTTTTACCCCTTGTCCTGAGCAACTAATTTTACTTCCCAGGACCTGCTTGTTTTTTGACTCCCACTTTCCCCGACCTCTCTCTACTGGCGAAACCAGGCAGGTGATCTGGTAACACTGTACAGGGAAGAGTTGTTTAAGGTTTATGACCAGAGATTGCTAAAGAATGTGTTTCTTGTATATCAGTTTCTTGTTATCACTCTGTAAAATGCCGTAAAATAATGTTCTTGAGAATATGACATTGCTGCATTCATAACTGTAGATCCAGACGTATCTGATTATTTGTACTATTGATGCCAACTAGTGTTTTCATGCTTAATGACACATTAGGTAACCTCCGATAATAAATCTTAGGTAACTAGCCACTCTTCACCATACAGTGTTACCAGATCACCTGCCTCATATCATGCAGCTTGTTTTGGGTCGACCTTCTGCTCTTAACAGTACAGTTGGCTATACATAACCTCGCAAGTACACCGTAGTTTTTAATAAATACTCTTAATTCGATAAGTTTAATTAAAGGTAGTGATGTTTATACAGACTGATGCAACACCTTTATCAGCAGAACCTGTGAACCCTGGTTGTAGTCACTCACAAAACTAACTATGCAACATTGTGCTAAAAAATATGATACAGCGGATGAAGGATTTTGACAACCCTACTGAAACAGGAGTCGCTGTGTTCATTCTGAAATTCATCGACCCCTCCAAATAGAGATGGTTTTATTGAGTGACTATATATCTGCTGTTATTCCTATCTGCTGAGTCACCAGAATGATGCTTGAGATGATGATTATGTGTGATGACAGTGATGCCGTCCAGCGTGAAGGTGGAGAACCCGGGACCAGTGGTGGAGGGTCGCCAGGCTGAACTGCGCTGCCAGGCCTCCGGAGCACAGCCCGCCCCAACACTCTCTTGGAGCATCAATGGCACAGCATCCCCCGCCCGCCAGGTAAGAAACTCCGCCCACCAGGTACCACGCCGCCCGTCAAGTGAGTCACGCCGCCCGTCAATTGAGTCACGCCGCCCATCAATTGAATAACACCGCCCATCAAGTGAGTCACACCGCCCACCACCGACTGCCAGGGCTGTCTTGGGCCGGGGGGAGGGTTAACTGCACTAACCACAAGATCAGAAACCATCTCCAACAGGTGAGGGGTGGGGGAGGCGCGACAGTGCCTCTCGCATATCACTCACTGAATTATTGACTATGTAATTGACTGAAGCCGATCTATGACCTCCCCGCGTGTGTGTGTGTGTGTGTGTGTGTGTGTAAAAATAATAATAATAATTAGCGGTTTATTAAGATAACCAGGCGGCCCGAAGGCTGAAAATATACAATGAACAGAGATGATAGGTTGCATATGATGGAAGTGGGGAGTGGGTCACTTGAATGACACAAGTTTTCAAAACGAAAATATAAAACAAAGAGTCAACATATAGATTAACTATAGATCTGGTTTTGTTTCAGCTGGACTTGTAAGCATTCTTGTGACCTGATGTTGGCGCCCACTGTCTTGATGGCCGTTGCGTCATACCTGGTTGCTAATCCGCTACCTCACTATAGCTGCAGATGCACCATGTGGTCCGGGGAGGTCCTTTAGCTCACACAGGGTGTTGGAGATGGTTCTTGTTCCTCATGTGATGAAGTTAGGAATACAAAATTCCTCACCAGGGTGGAGTAGGGAGTCCTCATTTCTCTCCTGATGTAGTTTGGAGTCTTTCTTGGCTTTTCATCCAGCGTTGGTGGTGGCGAGTGTACCGCGGACAGGGTGTGTCTGGTCCGGTCAGGTCAACATTGACCGCAAATTACGATTGTCGCTGTAACAGTAGTTTCTATATTTCGAATTGAAATTGTCACTTTCGTATATCAGTTGTGGGTTGATTGTCAATCTTTGCACTGTACTGTTGGTGGGAGAATGTTGATAAATCCAGATGTGGAAGAAAAGATGGGGAAAGGGAAAGCCCAACAAACCAGACTGGCAGCTCTCTGCAGGGTCAAGAGACCATGGTCGCGTCAGCGGGCAGCGCCGACGTCCTCACCCTATAAATACTAAAGGCATTAGAACATAAGAATGGGGGAAACGGGGACCGGTGGTAGAAGCGGTATCGCTCTTGCCGATTCCCGGGCCGTTGGAAGTTGTTTGGACATACTTCCTAGCCCCTCAATAGTCCCTGTTCACCTAGAAGTAAAATAGGTACCTGTTGTAAGATGCTTTAACCAGTCTCTGTACTCAAGGTTCCTAATGCCTAGGATTAGTCTTGTCGTTCTCCTCTGACTTCTTTCCAAGGATTCTATATCCATTCTGTAATACTGTGAATAGAATTGAACTGCATAATCCAAGTGAGGTCTCACAAGCGCAAGATATGGTTTTAGGGTGACCTCGCTAGTCTTGTATCTAACACTCCTTTGTATGAACCCAAGTACTTTATTAGCCTTGTTTCGAGCAAATAGACATTGTTTACTTGGCTTAAGATTCCTACTTATCATTACTCGTAAATCTTTCTCGCAGTCGGATTTCTTAATAACATCGGTGTTCATCTGGTATCTGGTTTCCCTCTTTGCATCTTCTATACTGAGTACTTTACATTTGTCCACATTGAATTTCATCTGCCATTTTTCAGACCATTCGAAAAATTTGTTTAGATCTTCCTGTAATTTTGCGGAGTCCTCGTCAGATTTAATTACACGCTATATTTTAGTGCCATCAGCAAATTTACTTACGTTGCTGTCTACGCCGATATCTATGTCGTTGACGTTGCTCTAATCGGATCTAGTGCCGTTAATGCTCACTCCCTGTTTCCTGTCCTGTAACCATGCCCTAATCCATTTTAGAATATCTCCTTTAATTCCATGAGCCTCCACTTTTCTTATGAGTCTTTCATGGGGGAGTCTGTCGAAGGCTTTGCTAAAGTCGAGATATGCCACATCATAATTGTGTCCCTCGTTCACTGATTCGAAAACAGATGAAAAGAATGTTAATAGATTAGTTAGACATGAACGCCCGCTTGTGAAGCCATGTTGGAAATCATTGATCAACTTGTGCTTCTCCAGGTGATTTCGAATGGAGTTTGAAATGATTGCTTCCAGTAATTTGCCTACAATTGATGTTCGGCAGCCAGTGATTCTCAAACGGGAGGCACTTGGCTCCCAGGGGAGGAATTTCAAATCCAAGGGGAGGAATTTTAGCCAGGGGAGGAATTTCAGTCAGGGTAGGAACTCCAAACGGGGAAAGAATGTACTTTATACACTGTGTACTGTATATGTATCAAACGAAATACCAATATACACAACTATAAGGGCGATTACGAATTAACAGTCTACAAAAAACTGCTGCTTCAGACTTAATACTGTTTGGGACTATTCAATTATTGAGGTTTGAAAAACGTGCTCATGTTAATATGATGCTCGGGTGGCATTTGATAACTGTGGCTATTACAAGTTGCCAACAACTGGCGGTCTGGATGTGAAGGCCGATATCACTATTGGCCGAGTGTACGAATCAGGAATTGGCAGTGACTGTCTGAAATATAATATAGGACAATACTTGAAAACAAGCTTCATATCTAAGCTTGTCTTTTTCAACAAATTTTCACAGTTGTTGACAGTTGCGGACTAGTTGAGACGATAAAAAAACACTTAGAGAAAACCAATGAACATTTAGCGATATTTCAGTCACTGGCAATTCCGGATTCGTACCCTCGGCCAATAGTAATATCTGCCTCCACGACAATTTAAATAGTGAGTTACTTAATGCACAAAGGCAGAACATACCATACAAAAAACTAAGATCAGACAACAATGACCCTAAATGGATAAATAACTATTTAAAGAACATCATTGGCCAAAGGAAGGCTATAGGTAGAAGGATAAATCGTGGCGAAATTCACCTCCGGGACTATTATAGGGTATTGGCGAGTAGGGTTAAAACCGAGATAAGGAAAGCAAAGAGGAATAATGAGGTAAGGATAGGAGGGGAGGCGAAGACAAACTCCAAAGGATTCTACCAAACGTACCAAACTAAAACACGAGAAAAGATTGGACCAATACGGTCAGACACCGGCGAGCTCACTGATAACGACAGAGAAATGAGCAATAATTTGAATAAATATTTTTCAACAGTTTTCACCACCGAAAATTTAAACATGATACCCGAGGCACCGACTCTATTCAGAGATAGTGAAGAAAACAAATTAAGTGAGATAGTAGTGACTAGTAACGATGTTAGTAAGCAAATAGACAAACTAAAGCCTAATAAGTCACCTGGTCCCGATGAGATATTTGCCAGAGTATTAAAGGAATGTAAGGAAAAGCTTAGTATGCCCTTAGCAAAGTTATTTAACATGTCCTTAAAAACAGGTGTAGTACCAGAATCCTGGAGGATAGCGAATGTAATACCGATTTTCAAGAAGGGGGATAGATCACTATCCTCTAACTACTGCCCAATCAGTCTAACATCAATAGTAGGTAAATTACTAGAATCAATTATTTCAAACTCTATTCGAAACCACCTGGAGAAGCACAAGTTGATCAATGATTCCCAACATGGCTTCACAAGCGGACGTTCATGTCTAACTAAGCTATTAACATTCTTTTCATCAGTTTTCGAATAGGTGGACGAGGGGCACAATTATGATGTGGTATATCTCGACTTTAGCAAAGCCTTCGACAGAGTCCTCCACGAAAGACTAATTAGAAAGGTAGAAGCGCATGGCATCAAAGGTGACATCCTTAAATGGATAAGGGCGTGGTTACAGGACAGGAAACAGAGAGCGAGCATTAATGGCACTAAGTCCCATTGGAGCAACGTCACAAGTGGAGTTCCCCAAGGCTCGGTACTAGGACCATTATTATTTATTATATACATAAACGACATAGATATCAGCATAGACAGCAACATAAGCAAATTTGCTGATGATACTAAAATAGGACGTGTTATTAAATGTGACGAGGACTCGGCAAAACTACAGGAAGATCTAAACAAATTTTTCGAATGGTCTGAAAAATGGCAGATGAAATTCAACGTCGACAAATGTAAAGTACTCAGTATAGGAGATGTAAACAGGAAACCAGATACCAGATGAAGAACGATGCCATAGAGAAATCCGACTGCGAGAGAGATTTAGGAGTAATGATAAGTAGGAACCTTAAGCCAAGTAAACAATGTGTTTTTGCTCGTAACAAGGCTAATAAAGTACTTGGGTTCATATACTAGCGAGATTATCCTAAAACTGTATCTTGCTCTTGTGAGACCACCTGGATTACGCAGTTCAGTTCTGATCACCGTATTACAAGAATAGATATAGAATCCTTGGAAAGAATTCAGAGGAGAATAGCAAAGACTAATCGGGTATTAGGAATATGAGTATAGAGACAGGTTAAAAGCATCTTAATTTGCACTCCTCAAAAGAGACGTAAAACGGTATTACTGATAAGTGTATAAGTGGAAGGCGGGCTAAACCGAGGACATTACAAAGGTACTCAAACTATCCAACCAGGAGCGAACTCGTAACAATGGTTTTAAATTGGACAAATTTAGATTTAGGCGGGAAATAGGTAAACACTGGTTTGGAAACAGAGTAGTGGATGAATGGAACAAGTTACCAAATATCATCATTAACTCGAATATGCTGAATAGCTTCAAACACAGGTTGGATGCTTATATGAGCAATAGGGGTTGGGTGTAAACGGGGCTGCCCAGTATGGGCCAATAGGCCCGCTGCAGTTTCCTCCATTCTTATGTTCTTATGTTCTTATGTTCCCTACCTCGACATTACTAATGAGGTTTTCTCTGTTTGACAGAACTAAATCGAGTATATTATTACCCCAGGTGGGTTCAGATATATGTTGGCTTAGGAAACAGTCCTGATTGTTTCAAGAAAATCCTCTGATTCTGAGTTACCCATAAGGTCAATCCAATCTATTTGGCAAAAGTTAAAGTCGCTACTATACAGACTTCGATATATAGGGAAGCCCTGTGCATTTATCCCAAATAAGTCGCTCATTAACTCTATCAAGATTAGGAGGTCTATATATTACCCCTGTGATTAGTTTTTCCCTACCATCAATTAATTCTAACCAATTTGTTTCTGTATTCTGTTCAGTTTTTATTTCCTTATTTATTTCACACTTCAGATTATCCCTGGCATAGATTGCTACTCCGCCTCCTTTCCTAATCTGCCTACCGGTATGGAATAATTTGTAACCTGCAATTTGGTATTCGACAGGTAACTCACGTGAGTCTAGGTTTATCCATGTTTCGGTGAATGCTATTATATTGATTTTTTCGGTACGTACCAACTCCCTAATTTCATTCATTTTGTTTCTCATACTTCTACTGTTTGCGTAGTAGATATTTAAGTTAATCGTTTTCTGAGTCCTCTCTTTGTCGCGTTTAGGTTTTAACTCCCTTCCTAATTTAGTTTTGTCATCATTCCTAGCACTATTACCCTGTAACCTTCACTTTGCTTACCCGCCCCCACTGCAGTCTCCTCCACCCCTGTGCTCATATATTCTCCTAGCAGTGTGTGTGTGTGTGTGTGCGCGTGTTAACCTTACTCCTTTTCCCTCTCCTCATTCTCTCCTTCACTCCTCTCTCCTCTCCCACACTGCTCTCCCCACTCCCACATCTCTCTCCCCACTCCAACGTCTCTCTCCCCACTCCCACATCCTACTCCTACATTCCTCTTTTCACTCCTACACCTCTCTCCCCACTCTCACACCTCTGTCCCCACTCCCACATCTATCTCCCCACTCCTACATCCCTCTTCCCACTGATTCCCAACGTGGCTTCACAAGCGGGCGTTCATGTCCAACTAATCTATTAACATTCTTTTCAGCTGCTTTCGAATCAGTGGACGAGGGGCACGACTTTGATTTGTTATATCTTGACTTTAGTAAAGCCTTCGACAGAGTCCCACAAGAAAGACTAATAAGAAGAGTGGAGGCCCATGGCATTGGAGGAGATATTCTAAAATGGATTAGTGAGTGGTTACAGGACAGAAAACAGCGAGTGAGCATTAACGGTACTAAATCCGATTGGAGTAACGTCACTAGTGGGGTACCCCAAGGCTCGGTACTTTGAATTGAATTGAATTGAATTGAATTGAATTGAATTGAATTGAAACAGTTTATTTAGCCAGAAAAACACAGATGCAGAGTGGATAATAATAACAATATTAACATGGCTAAGCCAGTTGAGAGCCTGAGCTCTCCTGTAGGCACCTGATATATACTATACATTTATCTCAAGGAAGTATTATGTAGCATTTAGTATCATCTGGAATAGTACAATAGCATGGAGGTAATATGAACATCTCATAATGTTACCACGGTTATCACTTCAATATTTATTTATTTTATTTATTTATTATTATTGTTTTTATTATTATTATAAGTATATACATAAATTACAGTGGAATTGAAAACATAAATATAATGGGGAAGCAGTACAACATGGGTTGTACAGTAATAAGGTTGAACAAGAGGACAGAGCTGTCAGGATTATGTCTAGTTGGCAAATATATTTTTTTTAATGGTAATTTCTTACCTATTTACATGATAATTTCCGATAAAACGGTTTTGATGGTACAATAAAAGCAGGTACTGTAAATATAGTAGTTGTTACAAGAAATATTAATACTTAGTCAAAAGATAATTTTTAAGAGATGATTTAAAGGAAGGGAGCGTAGTCTTTGCTCGGACGGGTGGGGGTAAATTGGACCATTATTATTTATTATATACATAAACGACATAGATATCGGCGTAGACAGCAACATTAGTAAATTTTCTGATGACACTAAAATAGGGCGTATAATTAAATCTGACGAGGATTCCGCAAAACTACAAGAAGATCTAAAAAAAAAATTCGAATGGTCTGAGAAATGGCAGATGAAATTCAATGTGGACAAAGGGTAAAGTGCTTAGTCTAGGAGATGTAAACAAAGAAACCAGACATCAGATGAACATCGATGTTAGAGAGAAATCCGAATGTGACAAAGATTTAGGAGTAATGATAAATTGGAATCTTAAGCCAAGTAATCAATGTGTATTTGCTCGAAACAAGGCTAATAAAGTATTGGGTTCATACAAAGGAGTGTTAGTTATAAGACTAGAGAGGTCATTCTAAAACTATATCTTGAGCTTGTGGGACCTCACTTGGATTACGCAGTTTAATTCTGGTCACCGTATTACAGAATAGATATAGAATCCCTAGAAAAAATTCAGAGGAGAATGACAAGACTAATCCCGGGCATTAGGAACTTTGAGTACAGAGACAGGTTAAACCGTTAAAGCATCTTAATTTGCACTCTCGAGAGAGAGTGAGGCGCGATATTATAGAGGTTTATCAATGGAAGTCAGAGCTAAACAAAGGTGATATCACAAAGGTACTCAAACTATCCAACCAGGAGCGAACTCGTAACAATGGCTTTAAATTAGACAAATTTAGATTTAGGCGCGAGATAGATAAACATTGGTTTGGAAAGAGTAGTGGAATGAATGGAACAAGTTACCAAACGCCATCATTAACTCGAATACGCTAAATAGCTTCAAACATAGGTTGGATGGATATATGAGGATAGGACTCGTAGCAACGGATTTAAGTTGGATAAGTTTAGGTTTAGGAGAGAGATAGGAATTAACTGGTTCATAAATAGGGTGGTGGACGAGTGGAACAAGCTTAGCAACTTTGTAGTAAGTGCTGGAACGCTGGAAAGTTTTAAAAGGAGGCTAAATAGATTCATGGGTGATAGAGAGTGGTAGTAACTCTCGACAGGAACTGCCACGCACAGGCCAACCGGCCTATTGCAGACTCCTTATGTTCTTATGAGCGATAAGGGTTGGGTGTAAATGGGACTGCCCAGTATGGGCCAATAGGCCTGCTGTAGTTTCCTCCAGTCTTATGTTCTTATCTCTCTCCTACACTCCTCTCTCCACTCCTACATCCACGTCATTTATTAATAGTTTATGATTCACTCCCAAGACACACCAGGCTAGCCAGCAATACCTACCTTTACAGCACTGGTTCTTATGGGTCGTCAAGCCTATGGGACCCACTATCACCCTGTGCACCTCCCACACACGTCCTGGCCCTCACCGCTGTCAGGGGAAAAGATAACGGTATGAAACTTTGAGAACACGATCCCGAGTTTTTGTATGCACTCATGCTGTACTTAATATAAGTACAGTATGAGGTGATACACAGCCTTTAGGTACCTATACATATAATATAAGTATACGTACCTAAAGGCTGTGCAGATTATGTAGAACATATACATGTCTCGGGCAAAAGACTTCCGATATTCACTTGCCTGGATGTCTTTTTTACTGTCCCTGATTTTTTATGGGAAAAGTTAATTAAATATCTAAAAAAAAAAAACTTTCAAATTTATTGTGTGTATCAATTCACAGATTACTAAATGGTGTCAGTAGCGGTAACCTTTGTCATGTGAGGTCATAACTCCTGTCACATCACGTCTACAGCCTCTGGTTTGGTGGTTCCTTTGAAATGTTGACAAATTGACACAGATTGACTTGTTGGCTACTAAATGTTGAGATAAATTACCTGCACCTAAAATATGTCACTAACCCTGGTACACTGCCGACAAGAGGCCCGGTGCCGGACCTCCCTGGTTAAAAAATGTGCGGTGGTGTGGGATCACTCAGCACCTGCCAAATTCTGTCTAGGTATTGTATTTTTTCTCAAAACTTTAGCTTGTCAGCCGGGCCAGTGCCGGGCACATGGGCATGAAAAATCACTAGTCCGGGCACTGCTAATCTGCACAGCCCGACTTACATCCATACACCTGTACAGCGCTGTACTTAGTTTCTAGTATTGGTTTCCACACGAAGAGCGGCATCGATTGCCTGACTACAATGGCGGTTATGAGACTATGTAGTATTAAGCTATTTGTGAGAGATATGAACCAAACTAGCCTAAGTTACCTAACCTAATATGGCGATCTTAGAGCAATTTTTAGTTTAATAAGACTAATATGTTGGTCTGATTTGATTTGACTGGATAGTTTGACTGTTTCAAAAGAAGTGTAGGTCCGCAGTAGATAAATAGATAAATACATTGACAAAATATTTAAATTCCTGGTCATTTTCGAGGTAATGATTAACTTTTCCTTTATACAAAAAGTTCCTAAACCCGCTCGTTAGGTACAGAAGCAATGATAAAGTATTACAACCATATAACGTACTATATTATGAAGCTTGCAGTTTGTGTGTAGTCCTGCTGTCCACTGGGTTATAACTACACCACCTCTTTCCGTGCTTCAGAGTACGGTGGAGGGAACTGTGGCGTGGTCCAGGCTGGTGGTGAACGTCACTCGTTCCCACAACGGCGTGAATGTCACCTGCACCGCCACCAACCCCGCCCTCCACGGCCACCACCTCGCCAACACCACCAGTCTCATCGTTTACTGTAAGTCTTCATGCTAACATCTCCTCCTCACTCACATATTATCTCAAGTGATGCTCTATGCAGTCTTCCTGTTCACTATTACAGTTGTTTTTGCTTAAAGATTTCACTTTTCATCTGAACTTATAATAGTTCACTCTAAGTTCTTATTAAACAGACAAAAAAATCATTCAGAGTTCTCTAATGGTACAATTGTACTTCATTTCTTGGTGATAGTTTACACCTTTGTACTTTGTAATCATATGTTTTCATCGATCTCTGTACAGTAAGATCAACTTTGCTTTGTTGTAAGACTTATATGTGTATTCCTGTGTGCGTGTGTGTGTGTGTGTGTGTGTGTGTCAGATCCGCCTTCGGTGTCAATCTCGCTGGGTCGCTCCCTGCAGCCGGAGTCACTGAAGGAAGGGGATGACGTGTATTTTACCTGCACAGTCTCCGCCAGCCCGCCCGCCTCTGCCATCACTTGGTTCCATCAAGTAGGTTTCCCTGACCTTGTATTTATTTTGGTACCACCTATCTATTTGTCCCTGTGAACCCTATGCGTGTGCTTTAATAATTACAAGATCCATATATTGTATTTAACTTTAGATCTACATCATAACTTCAGGTTCTCACTGTTATATATGTGTATGTTTATATGCTGCCTTTATTGATTATATAGACATTATATATTTTGTTACTTCTTACCAAAGTTAGAATGTGTTTAGGCCTGTGTAATCACGAATGCGTTAGGCTCGTTGTACGACAATAACAACAATAAACCAGCTGAGCTAGAGTCAGCATGTGGCTTCTCCTTCTCCCATTAAATCATGGCGACGAGGATGGGATTCACAAAGTGTTGGTGAAGTCCTTGAAGAGAGGATAGTGACCACTGAAGGGAAGGCTACTCTGAACCTGGAGAATTTGAGTGAAGAGAGCAACCATGGCTGGAGTCAGTGGATACATCGGACGAGTGGGGGAGTATGAAGCAGACAAGGAGAACTTCACATCACATTGTGAGAGAATGGACTTCTTCTTCCTGGCAAATGAATTACTGGACGACAGTGGTGATGCTCAGAAGAAGAAGGCCCTTGAAGAGAAAAGGAAAGCAATCTTTTTGACAGAGGTAGGAGCTAATGTTTATTCTACTCTGGTCAATCTGCTTGCTCCAGACAAACCCAAAGACTCCTCACTGATTCAGATTACCAAGATTATGAAGCAACATTTTGATTCTGCTCCACTTGAGATTGCTGAAAGTTACAAATTTGGCACAAGAGATAGAAGGAAAGATGAATCAGTAAGTGATTATATAGTAGCATTGAAGAAGTTATCCATTCACTGTAACTTTGGACAGTTCTTGAACCGAGCTCTAAGGGACAGGTTTGTGATAGGTCTGAATTATGAAAAAATACAGAATAAGTTAATGAACACCACTAACTCAACTTTTGAAAAAGCATGTCAGATAGCTACAAGCAAGGAATTAGCAGAGAAAAACACCAGAGAATTTGTTCTCAATGCCGGTAGTGAAACAGCTAAAAGGAAGAATTATGCCACAAAACAAGGAACACATGTTGATTTAAAATGTAAGCGATGCCTAGGGAAACATGAAAGCTTTCACTATAAGTTCAAAAGTTCAAGATGTTACAATTGTGAACGTATTGGACATATTGCTCCTGCCTGTGAGAAAGAAATTACAGCCCCTGCCAGAAGTGATAAAGGTAGAGTATATGTCGTTGAAGGTGATGAGAAGGAAATGAAAAACAGTATTCATGAGAGTGTTAGTAATTTTGATCCTGATAATGATGAGAGTGCCCATGTGTTTACTATTTACACCAGTCGTGAAGAGAAAGTTAAACATAGGTATAATGTGGACTTGTGCATTAATAACACAACTGTAACCATGGAAGTGGATACTGTATCTGATTTCTCTATAATGAGTAGAGATATGTATGAGAAGCTATTTGCACATGTGCCTTTAGAAGACTCAGGTGTCAAGTTGAGAACCTATACTGGAGAGATTTTGAGCACAGAAGGTAAATTAGAGTGTGAGGTAGAATACAAAAATCAGAATTCAAAGTTGCCATTAACTATAGCTAGCTATGTGAATAGGCCAACTTTGTTAGGTAAGAACTGGTTGTGTGAACTTGAGATGGACTGGAAGGAGATATTTAGTGTTAGAATGTGTAACAGTGTTCCAGATCTTGAGAAATTGCTTGAAAAATACAAGATTTTATTTGTAAAGGGACAGGATGGTATAAAGGGTTATGAAGCTCATATCACCATTGACAAAGTTGAGGTTGAGAAGGAATTAGACAGGCTTGTGAGTGAGGGAATTATTGTGAAAACCGCCAAGAGCAATTGGGCTGTTCTTATAGTAATTGTACCTAAAGCTGATAAATCTGTTAGACTATGTGGTGATTATATAGTTACCACTAATCAAGCTGTTGAGGACGAGCAATATCCCTTACCCACGTCTCAAGATGTGTTTGGTGCACTAACAGGTGGAACCATTTTCACCAAGTTAGACTTGTCCCAAGCATATGCTCAGGTCTTTGTTGATGCTGAAAGTTAACAGTACCTTACCATCAACACTCATAAAGGATTGTATAAGTTCAAAAGGTTGCCTTGTGGAGTTAAAAGTGCACCAAAGTTTTTTCAGTGCATTATGGACAAAATTCTTGTAGGTCTTCCCAATGTGTTATGTTTTCAGGATGATGTCCTTATTGTTGACAGTGACATCCAAAATCATGTCAAAACCCTAGCCACAGTATTCGAAAGATTGTTGGCACACAATGTCAGGCTCAACAAGAGCAAATGTTCATTCCTAGCTAAAGAAGTAACTTATCTTGGCTACAAAGTGAATGCAGAAGGGCTGAGACCTGTCGAAGATAAAGTAAGAACCATAGTAAATTTACCTGCTCGAAAAAATGTCAGTGAATTGAAAGCTTTCCTGGGTATGATACAGTATTATTCAAAGTTCTTGAGTGGACTTTCATCAGTTTTAGCCCCTCTGCATGAATTGTTAAAGAAAGGGATTCCATAGAAATAGAACAGTGTAACTCAGAAGTCATTTGAAGATTGTAAAGCTGCTCTGACTAGTACTGATGTTTTGGTCCACTATGATACCAGTAGAACACTAAAGCTTATTTGTGATGCATCGGGCTATGGATTAGGTGCTGTCATAAGTCACATAATGGATAAAGGTGAAGACAGACCCATTGCATATGCCTCGAGAACTCTTACCCAAAGCGAGAAAAATTATGCACAAATAGAGAAAGAGGCTTTGTCTATCATATTTGGAGTAAAGAAATTTCACCAGTATCTATATGGGAAGAATTTTGTTTTAATAACTGATCACAAGCCTCTCTTGGCAATTTTGGGTCCTAAATCACCTGTTACTACACTTGCTGCAGCAAGAATGCAGAGATGGGCTGTGATATTGTCTGCATATGACTATGAGATACAGTACAGACGTTCAGAGGATCATTCCAATGCAGATGCTTTATCCAGGTTGCCATGTAGTGGATCAAATGATGGAATAGAGCCTAAGGTTTATGCTGTAACCATGATAGCAGATTTTCCAGTCACCTCCGGAATGATTGCTCATGAAACTAGGAAAGATGTTGTATTAGGAAGAGTCCTGGAATATGCACTAAATAGTTGGCCAGCGATTTGTCAATCCTTAGACTTTCAACCGTATCATTTAAGGAGATATCAATTATCATTAGAACAGGGATGTGTGTTGTGGGGTATGAGAGTGTTAATTCCACAATGTTTTAGAGGAAAATTTTTGAATGAACTGCATTTTGAACATCCAGGTATATGTGCCATGAAGGCATTGGCCAGAAGTTTTGTATGGTGGCCTAAAATGGATGGTGAAATAGAAATGATGGTACGTGAGTGCTCTATTTGTCAGAATGTTAGGAGTATGCCACCCAGCACACCCTTGAAAACCTGGAAATGGCCTACCCGTCCCTTCCAAAGAGTACACATTGACTCCTGTGATAAGGGAACAGACAAATTTCTTGTATTAATTGACAGTCATTCAAAGTGGATTGATGTTAAGCACATGTACAGTACTAATGCTGGTAGCACCATTGATGAATTAAGATTAATATTTGCTGAACATGGAATCCCAGAAGAGGTAGTACCTGACAATGGTCCTCCATTCCAATCATTACAGTTTAAAAACTTCATGAGACTCAACGGTGTAAAGCATGTACTGACCCCACCCTATCATCCTGCCTCTAATGGTGCAGCTGAGAGATCAGTTAGAATTGTAAAGGAAGCACTTTCCAAGCAGGTAATTCAAGGAACTGTAGGAAAATCAATGAAACACAGACTAGCAAATTTCTTACTCAGATACAGAGCCACGCCACATAGTGTGACAGGATGTACTCCTGCAGAGTTAATGGTGAAGAGACAGTTGAGAACAAGATTAAGTTTAGTTAAGCCAAGTCTGTTTGAAGTTGTAGAGAGGAAACAAGCTCAACAAAAGATGTATCATGATAAGTGTTCCAGTGAAAGAGTGTTCAAGGTAAATGATAGGGTGAGAGTTAGGAACATGGCTAAAGGTTATGGTACTGTACATGCAAAGTGGATAACTGGTGTCATTGACAAGGTATGTGGATCTAGGACATATTTAGTGAAATGTGGTAACTCTTTGAGATATGTTCATGTGGATCACATCATTCAGGCACATGACGAGATGAATGTAGCACCAGGACATGATGATAAACTCGACACAGTTACAGATGATCATCATGGTGATGAGGTCAAAGATGATGTTTCCCAGCATCCACTCACTGTGTCAACTGACTGTAGTGATGATACGTCTGTCACTGATAATGCACAGAGTGCAAGTAAAACTCCTGTAAAACTTGATGGAGGGAATAGTCCTAGAAGATCTAACAGAGTTAGGAGACCTGTAATGAAATTAGACCTCTGATTATCTGAATTGTGAACAGGCCTTTCAAAACTGTGTAGTTAGGAAGTTATATTTCTTGTGTTATATTCTCTTCTTCCCTGCCATATGTAATTCTGTAAGTTTTGTTTATTTAGGACTTGTAGCAGCCATGCTTTCTTTTTTAAAGAAAGAAATAGTGTTATATATGTGTACGTTTATATGCTGCCTTTTTTATTATATATACATTATATATTATGCTACTTCTTACCAAAGTGAGAATGTGTTTAGGCCTGTGTAATCAAGAATGTGTTAGGCACGTTGTACGACAATAACAACAATAAAACAGCTGAGCTAGAGTCAGCATGTGTCTGACTACACTCACCATAACTTTAGTCCTCAAATTAGCTTAACTTCAGCTCTGTATCATAACTTCCGGTCATCATCAACACGTCAAGGCCTAAGACCTTCCAATGCTCTTCTTAGCCTCCCAGTCTTTGTCCCGTTTTCTATGTTCTCTCATCAACTACTCGTTCTTTAATGTCTTCTCTTTTCTTTCTCTATATTTTTCTTGAATCTTTCCTTGTTCTCTTAAATCTAATGGACAATATCTTGTCTAGATGGACAATATCTTGTCTGGTGAACAATATTTTGTCTGGATGGACAATATCTTGTCTGCATGGACAATATCTTGTCTGGATAGACAATATCTAGTCTGGTAATGGGAACAATCCCATTATCTGCCTTTGTGCAGGAGGCAATGATATTGGCCGGTGAAGGAGTAAGGATCTTCTTGAAAGTTCAAGAGAGCTATAAAACGTATTAGTGGTGTCCTGCCTAGAAGGAGAGATGGCAATAAATGGTTGTCAAGGGTAGTTGGTGTCATCGGCCGTCTTGACAGATATTGCAAGTCAATATCAGTCCCATTCATTGACAACTGGGACAAATTTTACGGCAGAAGGGACCTATATGCGAGGGATGGGGTTCATCTGTCAGGGGATGGGGTGGCAACCCTGGCTAGCTCTCTCGAGAGGGCAGTTCAAAAGATGTCGAAGTCTTGAAACTGCGAGGGGAACATATGGGCACGGAGGAGGAGGAGACTGCAGTGGGAGCGGGCAAACAAAGTGAAAGGTTACAGGGAAATAGGGCGAGGAATGATGACAAACTAAATTAGGCAGGGAGTTAAAACCTAAAGCGTCAAAGAGAGGACTCGGAACACGACTAACTTAAATGTCTACTCCGCAAACAGTAGAAGTATGAGAAACAAAATGGATGAAATCAGGGCGTTGGTATGTACCGAAAAAATCGATATGATAGCATTCACTGAAACGTGGATAAACTTACTCACGTGAGTTACCTGTCGAATACCAAATTGCAGGTTACAAATTATTCCATACCGATAGGCGGATTAGGAAAGGAGGCGGAGTAGCAATCTAATTCAGGGATAATCTGAAGTGTAAAATAAATAAGGAAATAAAAAACTGAACTGAATACAGAAACAATTTAGATAAAATTAATCGATGGTGGAGAAAAATTAATCGCAGGGGTAATATATAGACCTCCTCATCTTGATAAAGTTAATGAGCGACTAATTTGGTATGAAATGCGGAGGGCTTCCAGAGATAGCAAAGTCTGTATTGTAGGTGACTTTAACTTTAGCCAAATAGATTGGATCGATCTTACAGGTAACTCAGAATCAGAGTATTTTCTTGAAACAATCCAGGACTGTTTCCTAAGTCAACATATAACCGAACCTACCTGGCGTAATAATATACTCGATTTAGTTCTGTCAAACAGAGAAAACCTCATTAGTACATGACCTCACACAATGTAGCCATAGAGGGCGGCCTCACTTTACCTGACAACGATAGCCTCACAAAATATGACGGTTGAAGATAACCTGATCGCGAGATCTAAGGTTGACGAGTTCCACAACTATTTAAATAATGAGTTACTTAAGGCAGAACATACCATACAGAAAACGCAGATCAGACAATAATGACCCTAAATGGATAAATAATAATTTAAAGAATATTATTAGACAAAAGAAGGCTATAGGTAGGAGAATTAATCGTGGTGTAGTTTACCTCCGAGATTATTATAAGGTATTGGCCAGTAGGGTTAAGATCGAGATAAGAAAAGGAAAGAGGAATAATGAAATGAAGGTAGCAAGGGAGGCGAAGTCAAAACCCAAGGGATTCTTTCAAATGAATCAAACTAAAACACGAGAAAAGATTGGACCAATACAGTCAGTTACCGGTGAGCTAACTGATAACGACAGAGAAATGAGCAATAATCTGAATAAATATTTTTCAATAGTTTTCACCACCGAAAATTTAAAGATGATACACGAGGCACCGACTAAATACAGAGAAAATGAAGTAAATAGATTAAGAGAGATAGTAGTGACGAGTAACGACGTTAGTGAGCAAATAGACAAGTTGAGGCCAAATAAGTCGCCAGGTACCGATGAGATATTTGCCAGAGTATTTAAGGAATGTAAGGAAGAGCTTAGTATGCCCTTAGAAAAATTGTTTAACATGTCCTTAAAAACGGGTGTAGTACCAGAATCCTAGAGGATAGCGAATGTAAGACCGATTTTCAAGAAGAGAGATAGATCACTATCCTCTAACTACCGTCCAATCAGCTTAACATCAATTGCAGGCAAATTACTGGAAGCAATAATTTAAAACTATTCGAAATCACCTGGAGAAGCACAAGTTGATCAATGATTTCCAACATGGCTTCACAAGCGGGCGTTCATGTCCAACTCGTCTATTAACATTCTTTTCATTTGTTTTCGAATTAGTAGACGAGGGGCACGACTATGATGTGGTATATCTTGACTTTAGTAAAGGTTTCGACAGAGTCCCACAGGAAAGACTAATAAGAAGAGTGGAAGCCCATGGCATTGGAGGAGATATTTTAAAATGGATTAGTGTGTGGTTACAGGACAGGGAACAGCGAGTGAGGATTAACGGCACTAAATTCGATTGGAGTAACGTCACTAGTGGAGTTGTCCAAGGCTCAGCACTTGGACCATTATTATTTATAATATACATAAACGACATAGATATCGGCGTAGACAGTAACATAAGTAAATTTGTTGATGACACTAAAATAGGGCGAGTAATTAAATCTGACGAAGACTCCGCAAAACTGCAGGAAGATCTAAACAAATATTTCGAATGGTCTGAAAAAAATGCAGATGAAATTCCATGTCGACAAATGTAAAGTATTTCATCAATGAGATGTAAACAGAGAGACCAGATATCAGATGAACAACGATGTTATAGAGAAATCCGAATGTGAGACAGGTTTAGGAGTAATGATAAGTAGGAATCTTAAACCAATTAAACAATGTGTATTTGCTCAAAACATGGCTAATAAAGTACTTGGGTTCATACAAAGGAGTGTTAGTTACAAGACTAGAGAGGTCATCCTAAAACTATATCTTGCGCTTGTGAGACCTGACTTGGATAACGCAGTTCAATTCTGGTCACCGTATTACAGAATGGATATAGAACCCCTAGAAAGAAATCAAAGGATAATGACACGACTAATTCCGGGCATTAGGAACCTCGAGTGCACAGACAGGTTAAAGCATCTTAATTTGCACTCCCTCGAGAGACGTAGAGTGATGGGCGATATGATAGAGGTTCATAAAGAAAGTCAGGGCTAAACAAAGGTGACATAACAAAGGTACTCAAACTATCCAACCAGGAGCGAACTCGTAACAATGGCTATAAATTCGAGAAATTTAGATTTAGGTGCGAAATAGGTAAACATTGGTTTAGAAATAGAGTAGTGGATGAATGGAACAAGTTACCAAACATCATCCTTAACTCGAATACGCTAGATAGCTTCAAACATTGGTTGCATGGATATATGAGCAATAGGGGTTGGGTGTAAATGGGACTGCCCAGTATGGGCCAATAGGCCCGCTGCAGTTTCCTCCATTCTTATGTTCTTCCTGTTTTCTAAGTCTCCTCCAGGATTCCATAACTAAGACTTCCCAGTAACTCTTCCCGTTCTAGTGAAATATTTAAGCTGTTGTACTTTATTGCAGTTAAATTTGTTTCTATTTTCCTGTCTGCTTCTTGTAACAGTTTTCGTCTCATATACAACGTGTGACATATGATGGCAGGGTCGTGTGAAGACGCACAACGTGAGCGAGGGTGTGGTGGTGAGCGGTGACTCCCTGGTGCTGCAGAGTGTGAGGCGGCAACAGGCGGGTCAGTACCGCTGTGGTGCCGCCAACCCGCTGGCCAGAGTCGTCAGTGCTCCAGTGCTTCTCAGGATAAAATGTAAGACAATTTATGAACTCTCACCACTCTTCTTTCACCAAGTAGCCGTTTTTACTGTGTACTATTTGATAATTTGTCTTCTCTTGCCATGTCAAATTCAAATTCAAATTCAAATTCAAAACATTTATTGACAAATATATCAAAAGAGGCTGGTTAGCATGCTAACTAGCCCTAGCTCTCCTGAAGTAGCCTTTTTTCTATTCTTCTTTATCCTCTTCACCACTGATCAGCTCCTTAGCCGCTTGGGCGATCGGTCACGTCTCTGTTACGCACTGTTGGCATGCACTGGCTCCTGAATATATCTGAACCTGCTCCAGTATTGGTAAAGTCTGGCCTTGAAAGAGTTCACACTCGGTGCCGTCTCAACACTCTCTGGTAGATTGTTCCTGGAGTTCACAACTCTCACTCCTAAGAAGTTACCCCTTACAGTTTTCCGAACTTGTGGCTTCTTCAACCTTGAGCTGTGACCCCTTGTGGAGCGAGCGTCCTCCAGCTCCAGGTATGAACACTCGACTGAATAGTGCCCTCTGAGATGTTTATAAACTTCAATTTGGTCACCCCTTGCCTACCTATGGTATGAGCTAAGCAATTGCAGGCATTTTAATCTCTTTAGATAACTGAGATGCAGTAGCACAGGCACCAGTCTGGTTGCCCCCCCTTGGAAATTTTAAATTAACTGACATTCCCTAGCATACCTCGGGGATCAGACGGGGTGACAGTACTCCAGACGGGGAAGCACTTCACTCTTGATGATCGTTACGAAGGACGGACCGTCCAGATATCTGAACGACCTTCTTATAAGGCATACACGTTTAGTTGCTTTATTCACCTTCTCACAATAGCCCGAGAAATTCAGTTGGTTAGCAATACACGCACACAAACACACACGCACGTTCTTTTCACATTCGTCTCTGTTAATGCAGCTTCTTCATTCTGTTGGGACATATGATACACCTCCTTACTGTTGGTACGTCCCAGGTGCATCCTCTTACACTTCGTGACATTGAATCTCAGCAGCCATTTTATCGACCATTCTTGAAGCTCACAGAGGTCCTTCTGCAGCTCTTCACAGTCTGCTTGGTTCTTGATTTCCCTAAACAACTCGGCATCGTCCGCAAACATTTGTAAGGAGGAGTGTATAGTTTCTGGCATGTCATTTATGAAGCAAACAAATAACACCGGTCCCAATACACTGCCCTGTGGTAACCCGCTTGTCACGGGTACACATGGCGATTTAGTATCATTAATCACCACAGCTTGCAATCATGCAATAAGTCTCCGATCCACGCTCGGCCACTTCCCCGAATCCCGTACCCTTCCAATTTAATTCTCAGCCTTTCATGGGGCACACTGTTGAAAGCCTTGGCAAAATCTAGGTATATATTGTCGATATTTCCGCCTTGTTCTATAATGTGAGTCCAAACATTCAGCACCCTGAGTAATTTTGTCAAGCAGGAGCGTCCCGGCATAAAACCGTGTTAGCAGTCCTTTACAATGCTGTTTTATAGTAGAAGTTTCATCATGGCATATCTTATAATGCTGGTCAGGCTCATTGGTCTATAATTATTCGTGGAGTTACGATCGCCCTTCTTGAATATAAGAATGACAAGCCATTTTTTATTCACTGGGGACCTTTTCCTCATCCAGGCATCTACAGAACAGGATCTTCAGGGGCTCAGCAAGCTCGATGCACAACTCTCTTAGCACTCTGGGATGTAACATGTCAGGGCCGGTGTTACCTCCACAGTAGAATAAACTAGAAGAGAGAGAGAGAGAGAGAGTTGAGAACGAGCTTTGCTGATGTGTTAAGTGAGAAAAAGTTGGCCCCTCGCCTCCGGCTGACTAGCTCGATCAGTCTCTAGCTGTCCAGTGAGCCACCAAGTCAGGGAGTTAATAAGTCCTACATTAGACCCGAAACACGTAAGTTTTATATGGTTTAACACCACACTCGACTCAGATATATTATATGTAGTCGTTAATAGTGATGGAACATACGATTGAATTAATTATCTCATACGTAACTTATGTAATTTTTACTCTGCTGGTTTTGACCGAATAAAGAACATTCGAGTCCTATGTGCAAGGGTCTCATTATCCCACAGTCGCTCATTGGGCTGTTAAAGCCGGGACTCTTCTGAACCTTTAGCTTTAACAATTTGGTTCTTACACCCTCTTCTGAGAACACAATGTGGGTCAGCGCTGTATCAAACCATCTTTCCTCATGCGTAGGAAGAATGTTTGCACCCTCTCTCGTGAACACCTGGAAAAGAAGCTGTTCAATGCCCCCACTTTGTCCTGGTCAGAATCTGTATAGCTACCATCTTCAAGCCTCAGGTCCGACTCGCTTTTTGAATTTCGAATTTGCGTAATGAGTTTGACTTCACCTCGCTTTCTATCCGACTCTGGAACTCTTTTTTTCAGGCCTTCTGACTATGCTTGGTTCCTGTATCTGGCATACATCCTCCTGTCCTGCTCGGCGTTTGTCCTAACCCACTGGGTTTGGTCTTGGGAATATATTTATCAATCAAATACTTCACTTTATTGGCTATGATATTTAGCGTCGGGCCAGTGGATAGCCCTCAACTCCTCCCTCATCCTGTCGTAATTACTTTTGTTGTATTTGAACCTTGGCCTGGTTTTATCATGAACCAATTTACAGTTAAATTTGAAGGACAATGTTACGTGGTGACTGGTGCCAACGGGGGCTAGGTGCTCCAGCTTGGCCACCATACCCTCCTCGTTAGCTATGATGAGGTCCAGCGGTTTGGGTGATTGTTCCGCCTCTGTAGTGAGTCGGATCTTTAGCATGTTGGAATATAAAATTATCTCAAAGTTCATACAAACTTATAGCGGGGTTATTTAGGTCATTTGGCGTGATTTCATTTTTCCAGTCCATGTCGCCATGGCGAGGTCCGGACAAACCCTAAGGCATTTTACCGCTACGCAGAGTCAACATTAAAAACACAAGTAGGAGTATCGGATCTGAGACTTGATGATGGTAGGTACGCAAAGTCTGACCAGGACAAAGCCGAGACATTGAACAGTTTCTTTTCCTCGGTGTTCACAAGAGAGGATGCGAACAATCTTCCTGTGTTTGAGGATAGGCTGTACGACACAGCACTGACTCACATTGTGTTCACAGAAGAAATTATAAGAAATAGACTGTCGAAGCTAAAGGTTCATAAAGAGTCCCGGACCGGACTTGGTGCATCCCAGAGTGCTGAGGGAGTTGTGTAACAAGCTTGCCGAGCCCCTGAAGATCCTGTTCAGCAAATGCCTGGATGAACAAAAAGTCCCTAGCGATTGGATAATGGTTTATGTGAGTCCTATCTTCAAGAAGGGAAATCGTCACTCCACGATTAACTATAGACCAGTAAGCCAAACAAGCTTAATGTGTAAAGTACTTGAGAGCATTATAAGAGATTCCATGATGGAACATCTACAACAAAACAACCTCGTAAATTATTGCCAACACGGTTTTATGCCGGGACGCTCCTACTTGACACAATTACTCAGGGTAATGGATATTTGGACCCAAATTATAGATCAAGGTGATAATATCGACAATACTGTACAGTATTTACCTAGATTTTGCCAAGGCTTTTGACAGTGTACCCCATGTACTGTAAGACTGAAAATTAAACTGTAAGGGTACGGGATTCGGGGAAATGTCCTGGCGTGGGTAGAGGACTTTCTACATATATGCATGACCGCAATCAGTGTGTGTGGTGGTTAATGGCACGAAATCATCATCTGTATCCGTAACAAGCGGGGTACCACAGGGCAGTGTATTGGGCCCGCTGCTGTTTGTTTGCTTCATAAATGATATGCTTGAAGCTGTACATTCCTCCTTACAAATGTTTGCTGACGACGCCAAGTTATTTCGGGAAATTAAGAGTCAAGCACACTGTGCAGAGCTGCAGAAGGATCTCTATGAGCTTCAAGAATGGTCGAAGAAATGGCTGCCGAGATTCACGCCCGTATCATTAAACAACATCTTCCCTTGAAGAGGGTCGTCGTGTTTCAACAGTACAGTATAACTCGGCAAACTGTGGTAGCTGTCTCCGTCAAAGATGAAAAACTTGAGTATCATGGTCGCCATGAGAGCAGAAGGTCGAGCATGAGCATCTGGTGTGTGGATAACACTCACCTTGTGCAGCAAATATTGTCACGACCTCACCATAATGGGTTTGGCTCGACCCACCATTTTCAGTGTTCTCCGCCTCTCGTCCCCAAAAGACACACCTGGGGCGGATCCAGAGGGGTGTCATGGAGGTCCGGACCCCCTCCTTTCCATCGGAAAATTTCAATACTTTTTCTTTAATGCAGTATTGTAATTGAGCGTTTTTGTATGGTAAAATGTAATTACAATTGAATTCAGAATATTTCCTAATATCAACTGCACATGGCATTAAAATGGCCTCAAAATGCCCATGATATTGTTCAGATTAAAAAAAAAACATTTATGGGGGCTTATAGTGCCTCCCCCCCCCCCCTCCATCCACAATTTCTTAGACCCTTCCCTTTTGATATTCCTGGATCCGCTCCTGTACACCCGCTGGTCTTCATCGAACTTGAGAAACACCAAAACACATATTGGTGTGTCTCTTCCTTATTTCCTCGTGTCCTTGGCCAGGATAGTCGCCTCTTGGATTTTTATGTCTCTTATTTTATTTGGTGATGTGGAGAACATTCAGGAGTGACTGCCTCTACGTGGGTGTGTTGGCGGAGTAAGGGTGGTGTGGGGGGGGGCGAGTTGGAATTCTTCACACGTGGTCAGTAGGAAGGATCCAGTAGTTACTCGGGATTATTTCTCGCTTAAGGTGCGTTCACGCCAAGGCCGGAACCAGACATATTCTGACGCTAAATGTCCGGAAACAGACGATCTGCGACGCCACGGTGGTTATAATGATTTTTTTCAGCTTACACGACTCACTGTCTCTGGGAGAGGGGAACTGTCTTTCCTCTAGGATAAAATGTGAAAGAATCGAGTTTGATGTGATTCGAATATAGTGTGAGATATGTCGCATCCATACAGTTGTTACTGTCTGTACTTTGGAGGAACCATAGTAGTGCACCTTCGTCCTACAGCTTCATGTTACAGAGTTGAATTGAATTGAAACAGTTTATTTAGCCAGAAGAACACAGATAACGAGTGGATAATAGTAACAATATTAACATGGCTGAGCCAGTTGAGAGCCTAAGCTCTCCTGTAGGCACCTGATATATACTATACATTTATCTCAAGGAAGTATTATATAACATTAGTAACATCTGGAATAGTACACATAGCATGGTGGTAATAAGAACATCTCAGAATGTTACCACAGTTATCACTTCAATATTTATTTATCTTATTTATTTATTTTTTGTGGTAAGATTTATTGTATGTATCATTAGTAAATATTTTTTCAACTGACTTTGAGCTGGTACTGTGTTAGCGTGTAGCTGTTTCCTTGTATCTTATAAGCGTTGTGTTACCTACATGTTCAGGGGATCTGATTGTTGATCTCTCACTGGACTGTTGTCTGTTTCTGGTGCAAGACTGATTTTTTTTTTTTTTTTTATCTTCAGGATCCCTGGAGTTTGCTTGTTGGGGTTTGGGTTTGATGTGCTGTTTTGTGGTGGTCAGATCACTTTATGTCGTGTAGAGTGGACAATTTTTGGTGTTCAGACGTGTAACAAGACCTAATTCTTTTATAAACTGTCTCATTGTTTACCCAAGCTGTGCCCCAACATGAAAAAATTTACGCCCGTATTATTAAACAACATCTTCCCTTGAAGAGGGTCGTCGTGTTTCAACCCGCGTTTTAAACTAAATGAGTCCTGAGGGACATCACAATACAATACTTAACGGGGTGGTGTGGCGGTAAAATTAACTAATTCCAATATTATAAATGAATTGTATTGGAATTAGTTAATTTTACCGCCACACCACCCCGTTAAGTATTGTATTGCGGTGTCCCCCAGGACTCATTTAGTTTAAAACTCGGGTTGAAACACGACGACCCCTCAGGGGAAGATGTTTAATAATACGGGCGTTACTGTTAAGGTCAGGCTACAGTCTTCTCAATCCTGAGCTCATTACAGTAGGGAAGTACGTTTGCTTTAATTGTTCTCACTTGGTCGACTAATTACTTGATTAGTTCTCTTGCAACACGAACATGAGGGTTATCTTGTTTACTCTGATAAGGGTGATGGTAATTCGGTAACGTGCGTATCATTATGTCCTGAGTTTGAGTCCTGGCTTAAGACGCACGTGGGAAGGGTGTTATCCAGCGTGACACTGCCAAACATTGTAGGTTTCCTCCGGGTACTCCAGTTTCCTCCTGTACTAACACTGGAAAATGAAAAGTAATGATATGAAAAAATAATTACAAATATGTTGTGCTCAGGTCAAGATTTATCGAGTTGTTTGCAATTGGTTAGTTTACAGGTGAATCTTTTGAAATGAAATTTACCGGAATATTACTTCACCACACCTTTACTGTAGCTGGGCAGTGGTGCAGAGAGAGCAGCGCTTCTTAGAATAAGTGAAGTATCTCCTACACATTTTGCGGTGATTTTGTCAAGGAATGAAGTGAAGCCATTCACTAAGACGTTGCATCAAGAGTCATTCTTAGGGATTCCTTTTCTGACTATTAATCTGATTGTGGATTGGTTTACCATCTTGGATATTGTCAGACCTTCAGTGATTGTGTCGCGTCTCCCCGGAGAAGGTTCTGGGGAGATGGTTGTATTCCACTTAATTATGTATACAATTACCAAGTGGACAAAGACATCTATACCTGTACTGTGTACCCAGATCTGCTGAGTCTCCTTGGTCTCGATACATGGATTGATTTTATTTTCGTTTCCTATCCACTTAACGACGTGAGAATTAACTGCTGTTGTTACGAAAGTTTTCTAGATGGATAGCTCCTCTCACGGGGATTTTGGTTATATAAAGTTTATCTCGACTTTATTCAGATTCTTTATCAAGCTTTGACTCAGACGGTTCTGATATCATGTTAAGGTCTTCACTTCTATGACTTCATGTTAAGGTTATCAGATAATTCTCCAGTAGTGTCGTGAGGAGTTTTTGGCGTTGATAAAGGCCCAGGTTTTCTGACAACTGGGCGTGACAAAGATATTGTTACCAGTCAACTATTTTATCTAACATACCAGTTTACAGGCAATACAAAGATTCTATTATGTACGAGGAACAAACATATGGCAATACACCTGCTTCAGTAGTATTATACAGAAGCTGAACTAATACACTACCAGTCTACCACAAACTACAGGAAAATGATTCACCAGGCGATGACCCCACAGCCCCCCACCCCTACTTCCGTCCCCCCCTCGAGCTGCGCCTCTGTTACTTTGTTACCTAGAAGCAAAATTTGTAAATCATCAATAAAGACTCCTTGGCGTCTGGTTACTAGTTATTGTCATCAACCTTGTGATGTTTTTTATGCATTCTATCTAGTTGAAGAATATTATCGCTAAGTTTCGTGTATTGTCTGTATAAAACTATTTCTTCTTTGGTTATTCACTTGTTAAGGTGTAAAAAAAATATATAAACCATGGTAGAAAGTGACACGTCTTGTGTTGTCCTGATGTACTGTAACGCACACTCCTCAAAACATTTCAAAATGGACACTGTGACTTCTGTTGTATGGGCAGGGTTGTCAAAATCATTCGTCCGTTTGTCATATTGTTTAACACAAAATCGTAAAGATACATTTCGGAGTGAGTTAACCACCAGCTGCTGAACAACAGTCACGTGACCTAACAGTCCATGTACTAGACTGACAAACGACGTAGATTGTCAGCCACATGTACCAAGTATTACCTTAAAGAAACCAAACCAGATCAAAGTATTAAGACCACAAGAAGGCTTAGTTAACCCCAATCAATCAGTCAGACTAACGTCCTCATCTCTGAGGGTTGGCGACCACAGTCCTCCACCCTAAACATTATCTGGCTGTTATTCCCAATCCTCCAAGGTTTTGTATCTCTCAGGGGACCCAGTTTTTAATTTCATTCATCCACCCTAGTCTCTGCCTTTCCCTGGCCCATACATCAGTCTTTGCCATATAAAGCCTTTCAGCAACCTTTTTCTCAAATTGAAATTAATATCCCTTTTCAGTAGGTCTTTTAGATTATTAAAATGTTCTTTTGTTTGACGTAATATTGTTATAATTTCTTCCGTACATCTACCATCACAGTTAATGTTACTTCTCAAATACATAAAATTTTCCACTTGTTTAAGTTTCCTGTCGCTTACTCAAATTTTTATTTTAGAAAAATTTCCAATTTCAAAGCAACCATAACTTTAGTATTTAGAGCATTAACTCTTAATCCATATTCTTTACTTTTTTCCACTAATCTGTTCCCGAGTTTTTGTAATGCCTCTTCACTATCTGTGATAAGAGCAGTTTCATCTGCATAGCGTATATTTGATACTACTTTACCATTAAATGTTATTCCTTCGTTGTTACTTTTGACTTCTCTCATTAAGAATTCTGAATATATATTGTACAATGTTGGAGATAGAACACAACCTTGTCTTACTTCCTGTCTAACTCTGAACCAATTAGTAAGTTCATTATTTACTAGCACTGCAGCCTCCTGGTGCTAGTAAAGATTTTTTTAGAAGTCCAATATCTCCTTCGCTAATGCCTATTTTTTTCTTATATCTCTATAAGTATATTGTGTTTACCTATCAAAAGCTTATTCAAAATCAACAAAGCAGATATCCTATACAGTATACAAATTACTTTGGACCTCTGAAGTCCTTTCATTCAAAATTTTCAAACCAAATATAGCTTCTCTAGTTCCTTTTCCCTTCCTAAATCCATTTTAATCTTCAGATAACTTATTGTCTCCTTCAAATATTATTCTACTTGAAATTATGTCTAATGAAGTTTATTGTTCTAAACTGGGAGCACTCTAAGGCTCCTGGCTTTTTAAGCAAATACAAATATTTATTTTTTTAATCCATTTGGAAGGTCTCCTTTGAAGTACAGTACAGTATATAGAATTGCATGTAAATACTTCAGTCAAACATTTTATCTCATTCTTGCCCATTTTTTTTTATAAATTCTCCTGGAAGCTGACTAACCCCACAAACTTTATCGTTTTCCATTCTGTTCACAGCTGCCTCAACATCTGTTTCCAGAATTGACATTTCGATCTTTATTTCTTTTTCGTTTCTTACCTCTACTCCATCTTTATTATTGTATAGTTCTTCTACATACTCCGCCAATCTCTCTTTTACTTCATCCGCCTCAAGCAGGATCTTATTGTCTTTGCTTTTAACAGTCCCAGCCCATTTATTTCCTTTTTTTCTGGTTCATTTGTTTAATCTTTCTGTACATTTCCTGTAATTTTGCCATATGTTCCATCTTCTGTTTCCTTGTATCTCCTTTCTATATCATCTTTCTTGACTTGTCTTCAGTCGTTTTTAATTTCGTTATTTTTTTTTTTTGTAAGTATCACCTTGTTTTATCATAGTTCTTTTTCTATCCATTTTTTAATTGAATTTGTCATCCAGTCACTTTTTGTCTCGTTCCTCTTATGTCCTATAAGCTTTATCTAGTGTATCATATTTTTAATTATTAGTTTCCTAGTTTTTGTTCATCAAAGTCACCATCTAACATTACTGAAAAAAATATTCCGGTTGCAATTTCATATTCTATTGCTGCCCCTGTTTTGACCTTACCTAAATCACATTTGATTTTGTCCATAGTTCTTATTTTTAATTTTCTGATTTTTTTTCTCACTAAACTCATTACTGGGACGTAATCTGACCCACAACCTGCACCTTGGTTCCGGCTATTGAATTTCTAAATCTTTCCTGAATTCTGTTTTAATCTATTTGATTCCTGACTATGTTGTTTATATTGTCCTGGGGTGAGACCTCTGTATAGTGATGTCTAGGGTGTTGTTTAAACCGTGTATTTACAATTATCTTCTTGTTTTCCTTACAAACGTGAATTAATATTTCTGCTCTCTCATTTCTATTACCCAACCCATGTGGTCCTACTTCTGGTGCTTCTTTCCCTTCCCAACTTTTGCGTTAAATCATCCATTATAATCAAACATTTACTAAACTTCACGGTGTCTCTTTCTTTAAATCTTCATAAAAATTTTCTAAGACTTGATCCTCACTATCATTTATTGGTGCATAAACCTGTATTATGACCAAGTCCAAGACTAACAAGACTCTGACACTGCCCAATGACTTTTTATACTACCACTCAACTTCTGGTTTGCAAGAATCCCAACTTCTCTTACATGTTTTTCACCACCTGAATATACCTGTATGAAGTAAAAATCTTCACCACTAATGTTAGGCTATGTGAACCTGTCCATCTTACTTCTTGTATTTACTAAAAATGCCAGGAGTTATTGTATTTTCTAATATTAAGGACTACAAGTAGATATTTAATATATTTAGTAATAAAAAAATCATGGATATATTTATTAAGACATAGACATTAAAATGATTTTACAATTTTTATTGGACTGAGTAATGGACTATGTGTGAGATTGTGAGCTGGAGTACCATCGTATGATATGTTTTCCCATATGTGGAGGCGAGAGTTTGTCTGTGGCAGCGCCGGGTTGCCAGTCACTGTCTGACCCTGCAGGAGTAAAGGCTGCAAAGAACCTGGTCGATTATTCAAGCCTCTCACATGGCGCAGTGAGTAGGATGCCAGGGCCCTACACATCATAACAGCCCTGACGAGGACGACAACATGGCCCCTACACGTCCAAGATTCTCGACGCCCTCAAGGGGACGCCATGGCATCTCTACACCAGCGGGGAACACCACGCTCGCCTAGCAGCAGACCAGGGGGTGCATTGATGGCTCAGATGGGGTCTTTAGCTACTGGCGGCCACGGTCATGCCCCTACGCCGGTCATGAAGCCCCAGCAGCGGTCACTCCAGAGAAGTGTGAGGCAGAAATGCCAGCAGCGGCGTTTAGGACGTGGAGGCGGTCCATGGAGTCGTGGGTGATGTTGAACGGATGATCACAACTGGTGGTCACACTCCACATTCGCCTCAACTGCGTCCCTACACTCCAAAGGGTGATTGACTCGAGATATCCCAGAAGTCAGTGGGAGCAGCTCTAGCCCAAGGAAGCTCTTGACGCCATCAGTGGAGTGGTTCTTCAATCGTCAAACCAAGCTGTGAAATGGAACGAGTTTTTCAACAGCAAACAAGGTGAAGAGGAGCCCATGAAAAGGAGGTCTACTTCAAGCAGACAGCCAAGGCCCTCTACCTGTCATTGGAGGCTTGCAAGTGCCTCAACCTGGTGCCTGTCGACTTCCCTCTCCATAGGCGTGCTGTGGCTGCCGTATGATAGCACGCCCAGCACCCACTTCCAAACCATGGACCTGAGGAGCAGTTAACCTTCCTAGGCCAAGATGCCCTTGCCTTTTGAGGATAATGTGGAAGAAGAGTATGTCGCTGCTCACGTACTTTCATCCATAACCGGTGGCCCAACAATATGGAGTCCCCTTACTGCCGTTGCGACCGGGTCCCCTCAATCGCATCTCACCTGACGCCTGGCACGACCCTCTACGCTGAAACACTGGGAAGCGGAGGTGAAGGCCCAGCGGAGGAGGACGTCAGGAGCAGCGTCATCCAGCCAGTGCTCAAGGATAAGGCTACGGAGTGGTGCGCCTGGATGGTTGTGGTGGCCAAGAAAAACGGTCAGCCCAGAACACTGTAGACTTCCAACGCCTCAATGCAACCTGTTCGAGGGAGACGCACCATAACACCTGCACCATTCGACATGGTGTCCAGGGTGCAAGGCACTGTTCAAAACCTCGCTGATGTTTTCGGCATTTCTATCAGGTGGAGTTGGAGGAGTAGCAGCAGGACGCCTGACCACATTCATCACGCGCCGTGGGGCTGTTTCGATACGGCAGACGCCCATATTGTTCAGCGTCAGATGTTTGGCGCACCAAGAGAAGGCCTGGACGACGCTATTCAGATGCCCGCAAGTACAAGTGCATGGATGACACTCTCTATGATCGCAGCAGTGTGAAGGGGGGCGTTCTAACACTGATGATTTTCTGGCGACCTGCGCTCTCACAGGTATCACTGAAACCAGAAAACCCTGCCCTGCAGGAGAGAAGTCGAGCCCAGGGTTCCTCCTGGGTGGGACTTCTACCGCTCACGCTCCAACCGTCTTCATACCATCAAGGATTCCCCACGCCTCGATGAGCCATCAATCAGCGATGATCAGGTCCTGGCACGGTCCAGCCACCGTTGGCTCTTCTTGCCATTTCGGCACCCTGTGATGGAGCCCTTCCGTGAGCCCCCGGGCGCCAGTGGGCAGCAAGGCCAGACGACCAGCTGGGTAGCCTGCTTCGCTGGTGGCCCAAGACACCATCTGTCAGCTGGCCAGAATGCCGAAAATGCGCCATAACCGGTGCTTCAGGGCAGCTGTCATGGATTGGAGCAGGAGGGCATCGGCTTGCTCGTCCTGCAACAATACTCAGCCTGTGCCTCTCTAGACACGCCCTTCTGCTGCAGGGGGAGGGTGGCGGTTGGCCTGTGGCAGCCACATCTGAGCACGGCTGAGGCCGGCTATGGCTGCAGCAGGGTGTAGCCCTGAAGATGTATGGTGCCTTGGCAAGAGTGGCGCAAGGCCAGGCTGTTCCTCCTTGGCTGCTCTGAATCTCTATTCTATTTGCGGATGGATCACCGCCCCTTATTGACTTGTTAGGGACAGCCTCACGGATGTGGTGAACTCATATGCCAGTTCGCGGAGAAGACCTTGCAGTTTCGGTTCACGGTAGCACGGCAGGGAAGTAAACTGCAGCTGACGCCCTCTATCTCGCTTCCTCCTCAGGGCGCGGCGCCCGAATGAGGAGGACATGGACCGCAGGATGACCCAAAGTGGTGTGCAGCCGTATAATCGCAGCACCGGATCAGATGCTGGTATCATGGACGAAGACACGTGCAAAGCTGCCGCGACGACCCAGCATACCACAGGATTCTACTTGTCGAGGGTGCTGGCGGGGCGCACTGGCGCCTCACGTCGCTGCGGAGGGCCTGGTCTGCGCCTGTACTTTCGGTGAGGGACAGGCTGGCCGTGGTCAGGGTTGGGTTGGGTTTTGTCACCACCTTGACCAAAAGCAGCGCCAGGTTTATCCCCTGGACCTCTCTCTCCGCCAACGGGGTTCGCCGTTAACCCGCACTTGGGGCCCAGGGGCCTCGACTCCATGCCCAGGCGGCCTTGCAAGTCTGTCTACGGCCCGGCATGGAGGGTGACCCAATATCAATGGTCCTCGTATGTTAAGCCGGTGGAGACCCACGCCGCCCTTCCCAGCCCCAGGAGTCGCGTTATTCGACCTCAGCGCCAAACTATCTTTCGCGCAGTATATGGTGGCTGATTTGTTTCACCTGCTGCCACACGCATCGCAGCATATGCTGGGACCGATCTCATTAGGTTATTGGAGATCGCCCTTACTCTCAACGAGGCCACTTGAAAAATCATCGCCCGTCTGGGTATACCTATTTCACGAGGTGGGTACCTGAGCAGATTCTGGCCGGATGGAGGTGTCAACTTGTCTTTGGAGATGAGCTAGATTTCTCTGTCATGGGGGGGTCGAGGTGCCTCTGCTGGCCCACTTCTGGAAGTCCAATGTGGCAGGGCAGAGGTTGAGGTGTCGGCGCCAAGAGGCTCCCTCAGGATAACACGGGCCCGGGGTAGCCTGGATCATGATAGGACATCCAGGCCTCTACCTCTAGTACCTGAACACGCCTCGCGGGGGTAAACAAGTCGCCTGCCCATCCTTGCCACTGGCTGGGCCCAGGCTCTATGTTCCGTGGTCAGACAGCACTATAAGGTGGGATCAGCACTGGCAGGCACTTGCATGAGGGAGGTTTAGCCGAAACCCAGATGGTTTAGAGAAATAATGTGTATATATACAGTAGAGTACATAAATGGTATACATACAACATATATAATATACATACAGCCCTGACAACAATTTCCCTCGAGCCAGGAGTAGCAGTAGAGGGTGCATGGAAACTATGGTGCATGACTGTACTTTAAATTTACATTACATAAAGACACTTCAAGACAAATTGCAAATGGTCGGTACTGTAGTGGTTCTCTCCCCTACAACTGCGTCGCCGTATTCCAATGCGACAGTATCCTAGCAACCAGCGAGCTGCTCACGGGGGTCGCTACCTGCGACGTTTACTCTAGCAACGGAGTCCAGCAACCGGCGAGTTACCACAGGTTTACTTCCGGCTTTTGTGTATATAAGCTCTCAGTCTCTCCATTGAGAGGCATTCTACCCTACGTTTCTGAACACGCAACACCTCCTCCGAGCAAGCTCCTCGCTGTCCAGCTCTCATTCAACCTGGAGGACAGCAACACGCAACATCTCCTCTAACGAAGCTCCTGCACAGATACCTCCTAAAACCCGCTACTCACCGAACGTGTCTTCTGAGCAAGCTTCTCACCACACGGCATCTCCAGCACCAGACTGTCTTGTATATAATATATTTTATATAAGAAAACCACCACCTAGAGTTTCTATCCATGCCATCCTGAGTGCTAGACAACATAACATCACTTAACCCTACAGTACCTCTCACTAGAGAAAGGAAGTCTCTCTCTAGGGGCAACTCATTTATTTTTCATATGTTTTGTGGACGTCAGAGCATATGAAAAAGTAGTGGTGAAAATACTATCCTTGCAATGGACGAGTTGTCGGTCGGAATTTGTTCGTAAGATGGCAGGTCAGTTGGTAAAGAAAACACTTAAATTCACTATGGTAATAATATTTTTAAATAAATTGGGCCAAAAAGTGTAAAAAAAAATTAGGGTTAAAGTACCTAAAAAGTCACGTGACTGCGAAAGCTGTGATTGGTTGTGACGTCACAGGTTGGCTCGAGCCACCGAGCATGAGCCTGGAGGCAGCTAGTTGTGGTGAAGGTGTTGTTACCAGCAGAAATTCAGGACTTGTGGCCATATTCAATGTTGATATACACAGGCATACCTTATTTTTAGGTTAAAATAAATTACTGCTCAAGTATCATCGTGTATTTACTTGCTGGGTGCCAAAATAATGCAAACGACTGATAACTCCCACATGGAAGTTTATCACTGTTCTCTATTTCATGTCTGGAAAATGTAAGTTTTCTTCACTGATGTCTATATTTAATGTTGTGGAAGGACTAGGGACGACCATGGCTTGAGATGATCAGATAACAGATGTAATTTAACGTGCTTCATAACTGGATGGCGGAGTTCTTGATAATACTCTACAATCATAAAGACATCTACTGTGGGTAAATTTCATTTATCTGCTTTAGTGAACCCTGGAAGTAGTTGTCCAACCTTCTCGGCTGATCTGCTCCGTAAATAAATATTATTAGATAATTAATTGTGCTTTTCTGTGCAACACAGTAATGCTATATTGAATATATAAATATTACTAAGAACATTAACTAATTTAATGGATATTAGCTGCCCATACTCCAAATTTCATAGTATAAACATTCCAAACAATATTGGTATTATTTTGGTTTTGGTCATCTGGGGAACCTTAAGATTCTAACTATGGGATTGAGTACTTTAAACAATAAGATACATTATCTCTATGGGATTTCTGTGGCAAAACCTTTTTCGATCGTATAAGAAAATACAGGTCATATGTTAGGTTAGGTTATGGTATGATGAGTTATAAGGTTAGGGGAGGGGGTAGTAACTCAAAACTAGTGATTTCCGATAGAAATGAAGGTCAAAATCGTCCATAACACATAACAAACCACCAGAAAAAACAGTCTGTTTGTCTAGGTACAAGGATGACCAAAACTTAAAATTTACCCAATAAGCCTATCTCGAATCTAAACATCAAAAATATTTATGGTAGTTTAAGTAAAATTTGTACCCATTAATTAATATAAATGATGATATATCCCAATGCATTCTGTAAAGGCCTGGGCTTTGGGATATAAATCCCTTGCCAGTCTAATCAGGATCTTATGAAAGGAAAGTCAAGAACCATGGGTTTCCAAGGGGTAACAAACAACCGTTAGAGATTGACATCCCTTTACTACGAAAAAAATCACAATAATTGACACCACTCACAGAAATATTAAATAAGCAAATACGGGAGTCAAACAATTATGGGAGTCAAACAAAGTACAGATATTTCCTACGGCTGCAGCCCAGTGGAATGTTCAGTTAACGTGGTGGTAGGCTCTCAGGGGGAAGGCCCAGGGCAGCTTCCTCACTTGGCGCCGGCGTGGGTGGGCGATGTCCTGCCACATAGGAGAGACGCCAGGGCACAGACGGTGGATAGGGCGTGGAGGAAATGGCGATGACGTGGCAGCCGCGGTAATAGCTGGAGTAGGTGTCCGGAGATTGACAGCCGAATAGTGAAGGACTGGGGAATCAGCTGTTACGAACCACGTCATCAATTGTCATGATCTACCTACCCAGCACTACGAACCACGCCATCTATTGTCCTGATCTACCTACCCAGCACCACGAGTAACGCCATCTAGGGACGAAACCCGAGTATGACTAATGTTAATAACGAATTGGCATTGCTCTGCTGCCTCATAAGAGCATATATTACACCTGTAAAATTAATTATCGGTACTGTATCTGAATATCATTATTATCAGTCTAATATTCTATCGAGTGGTACTAGCTTCTAAATGTGTGGTGCCAATAACTGTGGTATTTGTCAAACTATAGGTTAGCCTGTTCAACCGTTTATGTTGGTGTGTGGTAACCTAGCCTCACCTTCCGTCTGAGCAATGTGGCCTCATTATTATGGCTCGTGACTGTATATAGAGTGCAACCCTGTCACAGAGAAAACTTTCTAAGAAGTGTGTTACGAACCACACCATCAATTGTCATGATCTACCTACCCAGCACCATTACGAACCATGCCATCTATTGTCCTGATTTACCTACCCAGAATTAATGAGCAAATGCCATCTAGGGACGAAAACCCGAGCATGACTACTCTTAGTTACCACTCTAAGGATTTCCCTTTCTCCATATCCTGGTTGTTATGTCACCTCCTACAAGTCTCTTCATCAGCCCAGTTCGATGAGAGTTCAGTTCACTCTGGAAGGACCACAGGATCACTCATCCTGGAAACCTACGGCACAGTGACTACCTACCGTCTTCATAATACTCAGCCTTACTCGTCAGCCATCTCAGCTCCGCACTTATGTGTAATCTTATATTGCCTCCCACCTCCAATTCCAGCTCAAAATTGTTGTATGTTGTATAAATATGTATATACTGTTAATGTTTAGGTTAAGTATGGTTAAGGGTAAATTATAGAAAGCTGAATATTTTGTTAAGGAATTTATAGCTTTTATTATACACAACAAAAACTCTCCAACTTTGTCTACCCTTTATAGTCCGATTTCTGTTCCTTGTTTTGTTTTTGTTATGGCTTTGCTAGATCTGGGTAGACTTTTAACTATATTCTAAACCCCAAACTCAGAATAGTGTTTTCTAAAGAACCTGGCGCTAAAGAGTTCCAGAGTTAACTACAATATTTGTGTGTTATAAAAAGACACTAAGTAACATGGTGGAAGTGATCAACGGCCCCTAGTGTTACTGCTGCGCCTCCTTCATGTTTTCATATCAGGCTTTCCTCATGGAAGCCAGATGTCTTATTAACCCTAATATCACATTACCTCCCTCAAAACTCACCCCATTCCCTTCAGAATCTCAAATAAAGGCATAGATAACTAAGGAAAGGTTAAGTCCATATGACACCTCCCTTCACCTGGAAGACACCGCTTTCAGTCGGTCGGTTGGTTGGTTGTTTGGGCCTTAGGCCTATCAGCTGCCAACGTCAAGCCACATCCACTGATCTTAACACTTCAGGTTTTAAGGATAATATTCGTGTGACCACAAACACTCTCACTGTGTATGTGACCCTTGATTTGAGCCCTGGCTACCTACCCTCTTTGTCCGCTACCCCTAGCTCTCGGCCCATTAATATCTCCCACTCCCTCTTGTGACCCACCGTTTAAATGGCCTTGAGCTCATGGATATAGTACTTTGCTGTACTTATGACTGTGTGACTGCATGACTATTCACACCATATGGACACCCCTCATAAACAGACCGTCACAAGCACTAATTTATAGAAGCACACTAACACAGACGCACACCTACACAGAGGCACATCTTTCCAGATGCATAACTACACAGATGCACGCATACACGCACACCATATGACTTCCACACCAACACAGTATCAGTCCTACACAGACGCACTCCTACACAGATGTACACCAACAGACACACACCTATACAGACACACACCTACACACACACTCATATATACAGACCGTCACATGCACACCTACACAGATGCACACATACAGACACACCTAAACAGATGCACACTAACACTGACGCACACCCACACAGACGCAACCCACACAGATGCACTGCATATGGAGACGCACACCTACACAGTGCACACCTGGCTGATGCATTCCAGGGTTGCAGACGCACACATCAACTCAGACGCATAACTGTGTAGAAACGCACACCAATACATATGCACACCTTACACAGACGTACACCTATACGGACGCACACCTGCTAGTGCAACCATACACACACGAACGCTTTACAGACGCACACCAACATACACATGCACACCTACACAGACACACACTATGATATGGATATCCTTAAGCCAAAAGTACTTATATTACTCTTATTAATTATGTATAGTAAAGTATTAAAGAATGTATTAATTCTATGTAATATTCCCATTTATTATGCACCATGTTATGTATATAAATTATCATATTTACATTGTATGTATTCAACTTGTGAATGCTGGCATCTGTACATGTAAGTGCGCAGTAATGTATAGAGAGTGAAGACTGCCAGTCCTTGTGGTGCGGAAGGAGCTTCTATTCCTAGAGATAGAGCATATATATCTCCCGCAATGAATAGGAACCTACTTTTAAGATAAGTGTTTATATATACCTTCAGTAGCATAGAAACATTTTGGAGGTATCAAGACGAACACAGATGGCGCAGTGATTATTTCTCAGTGAGATACAGTGACAAGCCTTCCCGCCCAGACTGTGTTAATGGTCTTATCACGGATTTACAGCAAGACTATCGGTAAAGCCTCTAGGACTTATTGTCAGAAGTGCTATGCTGTGTACAGTTGTGCTGTGAAGTGAAGTGTTGTGTGCGGTGCTGTGTTGTGTATTTTAATCAGAATTGTCTGTGCAAATTGGGGTCAGAGGACTAAGGGAGTGGCCCGACAGTACGTAAGTGCCCCCCGCCTGATTAGAGGCAACTAAGGACAGCACGCTGACTCTGCCCAGCTGGCAGCGCGCCAGGCCTCCCCTCCGCCATACACACACACACACACACAAACACACACACACACAAACACACACAATACTTTATTCAGAACCACCTTGTATTAAATTCTTGTGACTTTCAGATTTCTTGTAATATTGTGCAAAGATTAAGGAAAATAATCGGTCTTGCACAGAAAAGTTATACAGAAGCTATTTATTGTCTCACAGGATCAAACGATACCCTGCAATGATGGATTATTTTGTAGTGTGGGAGACCTCTCCCACCCACGCCAGGCCCCACTCTCCCCAGTGACAACGTCATATCACCCACAGAATCTCCTCGTTCGTCATGGTAAGCCTCCCCAGCAGCGCATGCGTCCGCTGCGATCTCCTTCAATCGATTTCCTGGCGGATGGAAACTTCTCGACGCCAGGACGATATTGCAAGGAGAGAAGAAGAAATTCGGTACAGGAAGTTCAAAATGTTGCCATGAAGAGAGGAAACAACGACGCAGAGAACTGAAGATGCCATGTGAGAAGTAAGGATGATCTGAGAAGAAGAGCGGATCAAGCCATATTTGAAAGCCTTGATTTCTCTGTTAGCCTCCCCCAATAACGATCTATCGCAAAGATTCGTCTGTTAATTACTAATGTTGATACGACTAGTGGTACTGGTACCTCATTTCCCAGAGTCGGATCAACAACACCTCAAAAAAGATCGCAGTACAAACGCCTCCTCTCTGAAGTCTGACGCTTCTATCAGATGTTCGGGAATGGCGTCGGATGCCAGTGCAAGACTATGCAACAATGGCTGACTTGTCGGGTTTATCACAGCCTAAACAGATGATACAGTTTCGCATGTGCTTGTCCTTAGAGACACAACGCCCCTCGAGCACACACTTCCGGCGTGCCTCCTACTTACAATCCTGACGGTAGAGGCCGTGTCGACAAGTTACAGGAACATGTTAAAGGACAGCGCAACGAAGGACTCGAAGAAGAGAATCCCTCCAATGTAAGCAGCTGATGAGATTTATTTTTGTAAGACTCAAAAGATGTTCAGAGGAAGTTGATGTTTGTCCTGACATTCTCAAGTTCAGAAGAGACACAACTCAAGACAATCATTTTAACGGGTGTCCGAGATGAAGAGTTGTTCAGCTGCCTCATTTACCTGACCCCACTTCCTCCCTTCAAGATACAAAATGTCGAGCGTACGAGGGGCCGCCACAGGTGTGCGACTTCAGCTTTACGCTCACAACCTGACCAGGTGAGGGCGGTGGCTCACAGCGGTACAAAGGGGCGGCACCCCACCCCTCACCCTCCAGCTACACCTTCAGAAAGCAAAAGCTTTGTGTAACAGCTGTGCGAGACAGCATGGATGCCTACCAGTGCCCAGCTGCTCAAAAGTGCCAGAAGTTGGCGACTGCCAGGGTCACTGGGCTTACATTACAGTCAAGTGCCCCGCTAGCAAAGTTCAGTGCAGACTTTGTGGTCGTGGGACCATTATGACAAATGTTGTCGAAGAAGACACATAGTATGACACCTCACCAGGATCCAAGAAGTCATCCTCAGGTGGTGCTGGCGCCGCTTCTTCAGGCATCAAGACGCTGTGTCCAGTTGCTCCTGCCGTCGTGTACATTGTTCAACAGACACGACGCCCCAGCACATTAATGTCGTCATTTCTTACGGTAACTTGTCATCCAGTCTCAGATGTTACCTGACACCGGTACTGACACCAATAATTGGTCCAACACTTAGCAAGTTTGGAATACCCCTAGAGCAACCTACAGCCCTCCTCAGACAACAAACTGACAGCCAGATGGTTCCAAGATGGCTCCAGCTTGGGATCTTTTCTGGGCTACTTACCTTTGGTAAGCAGTCTTGCTCAGCCCGGATTGATGTCTGAGATCCCTGACTCCGCTTTTATCATATGGCCATTGTCAAGAGTTGGCCATTATTTCTCCAAGGAATTCTAAACCTATTTTAAAGGTCACCCATGCTTCAAACAGTTGAAAGGAATTCCCTTGCCACATGATGTCCCCTTCCATGCAGAGCTTACCTTCTCGTGAGTTTGCTGACTTGTTGGTTACATGAAGAAATCTTTTAGGATCCACACCACTGCCGATGGTGGGTCCACCAATGAAGATTCATCTTAAGGATGGTGCCATACCTTTGCCATCCACACCCTCGTTTGATTCCTCACGCCTACAAGGAGCTAGTGACAAGAGCATGACTCATGGTTGCTCTCAGGGAATCATCAAACCGACCGGAGAGACGAACCCTTTCACCTTGGTGCCACCCTCTCGTCCCCGCTGCCAAACCCTTTGGTGGAGTACGGATCACCACCGATCTGTCAAAACTTAAATTGCCAGGCAAGTTTCCCCGCCCAGCCCACCCTTCACCCACACCCTTCGCAGCTGTTCGAAATGTGGACCCAAGGCAAAGCTTTACAAGGATGGACGTTTTATGTGGCGAGCAGAATGAGTTGGCTAGTTAAATTTAACATTTGACTACATTCATCATACACCATATGGAAGATACCAGTATTGCAGGCCCTCATGGGATTTGCCGCTACGGCGATGCATTCTGTCAACGTGGTGACGCCCTTCAAGGAGTCACAACTGCTAAAGTGGGTTGATGATATCTTACCCATGACGAAGACTACTGTGCCCTCCTCTCCCGAATATAAAGTTCTCACCAGATGCTTCAGCACGGGATTACCCTCAACGCTGGCAAGTTTGTAAATGCCGCACCATCAGTGAACTTGTGGGCACACTTTCAGCATCAGGTGCATCGCAGCTAACCCGGAGAAGTTAAGTGAATTAGGATTTTCCAACCCCTGCTAACTGATGACCTCCGTTTTTTTTTTTTAGCCTGGCCACCTTGTTACGAATTTACACCTGACATCTCCGCCGCAGCCTTCAGCCGCTACGCCTGGGCTATATACCTGTGGACCCTAGATCAAGAGGCCTTCCAGCGAGTCAAGCAGGCCCTCTTGAGTCCACCTGTCTCGCCTCAGCCTGCAGCCCTACCCACCGCCCTTCAGACTGACGCTTCCGAGACTCTACGGCGTTGGTTACGCCTCTTCTGCAGGACCATATGGTGGACAACCTGCTGACTTAGTGTGGGGATCCTGTTCTTGACGGACGCCGAGACCTGTTATGCCACGATTGAGCGAGATGTTGGTTGTTGTCTGGGCGATGGCGGCGCCGCTGTACCGATAGGACTTCAGCACTTCACCCTCTTCACGGATCATCGCCTTCTTTATACCTATAATCAATCACTACTCTTTGATGCAGTAGAGAATCTCGCCTTCAACGCCTGGAAAGAGAAGCTCTCGCTGACTTTCACGGCTGTGTGGCGTAAAGGGCAAGCTGTTCTGCATCCCGAATGCCCCAACCTGCGGCTCCCCCTGGGTCGCCCTCCCACCCCAGAGGACGAGATGTTGTGTCTTTAAGCAGCTGCTGCATCCCTTCGCCAATAGTGTCATTGAAGGTCAGTCTTCTACATCAGAAGAGTCTACAGCACCGATGCAGACAAGACCTCCTTGAAGATCTCCTCCGCATCAAGCGTCCGGGCCGACTCCTTCCATATCCGCCCGCTGACTGTGTGTGGTCCCAGGATTTGCCCAACTGATACGATCTTCATGTATCAGCTACCCGCATACTGAAGATACGCGAGACCTCTTATTGTGACGTGAGACCTCGTCTTGTATGGTCTTATGAGTAGTCATTCCTGGGCTGCCCTCACGCCGCCGCACTTTGACTACCACAGCCATCGAGGAGTGGAGGCAACCAAGCGACGAAGCAAGTAGATTCTCGTATTTTGCCCGGAATCGACGCGGACATTGCAAGTACTGTCCGTGCCTGTGAGCCGTGCCAGCTACTCCCAACCCAGCCAGCAACAGGAACCTTTAATGTGCGACGATAACCCTCTTCAAGACCCTTCGAGTCTGTGTCGGCCGATTTCTTTGCAGTATCAGGAAGTCCTTCCCCGTCATTGCCGACCGACTGTCTGGATGACCTGTTATCGTCCCCTGTGGTAGTGGGATACAACGGCTACTGCTACCATCCGGAATTTCAGGCCTTACTTCCTTATAGTTGGTGTTCCCTCTGCCTCAGGACTACGAGTGAATCCCAGTTCACCAGCCACGACTTCCTGGACTTCATGGACCGTTGGGGAGTCCGTCATGTCGTGACCTCGCCCCACTACCCCAGGCGAATGGACACGCTGAAGCCGCAGTCAAGATTGTGAAACACCTGATCCTTAAGGTGTCACCTCAGGAAATATCGATCATGAGGACTTGATCGAGGTTTGTTGGAGTTACGCAACACTCCCCAACTTCACCGGACGCTCCCAGCCCAGGTTCTATACGGGACATCATCTCAGGTCTTGTGTTCCCTGCCCACCCAGTCTTTTTCTCAAGAATGGCAGGCCAAGACTGAGGAATGCAATCGCCAGGCATATAGAACGAGCCGCATATGTCGCTGCTCGGTGTACGACTGTCGGGTGCCCGCCCCCTTCCCAGGTTGAGTATCGGCCAGCAGGTGAGGATTCAAGATCCGGTATCTCACCGCTGGGACAAGGTTGGGGCTTGTCATGGGTATTGGGCCAGTCCAGGGACTACCAAGTGCGTCTTCCTTTAGTGGTAGAGTATGGTGGAAGAACTGTTGTTTCCCTCCGACCTGTGGAGCTGCCTAGTGTTGACCCTTCCCCAGTAGAGTACCCTACTGCTGATGTCTTTAGTAACTATCCCACCTTGTGTTTTGCCCCAGTATCTGTGCAGGTCTGAGCGACTCAGAACAAAAAGGTCCAGCTCAAGATGAAACTATGAGCGTATAGGGGAGGGAGGTGTATGATATGGACACAAAGTAGTACCTTAAGCTGTGTATATCATATTACCTTATTAATTATGTATAGTAAAGTATTACAGAACATGTATTAATTCTATGTAATATTCCCATTTTATTATGCACCATGTTATGTATATAAATTATCATATTTACATTGTATGTGGTCTAATCGAATGCTGGCATCTTGTACATGCAAGCGCAGTAATACAGAGAGAAAGGAAGACTGCCAGTCCTTTGTGGTGCAGAAGTGAGCTTCCTGGTCCTCTGTATAATATCTCCTGGGTACGAGAATAGAACCTACTTTTAAGATGCAAGTATGTTTATATATATATCTTCAGTAGCATAGAACATTTTGGAGGTATCAGCAACACAGACACTTATCACAGACGCACACCTACATAGGTGCACACCAACACACACAAACACTTTCAAAACGCACACCTACACAGACGACACCTATTAGCTGCAGACACACACTAACACAGACGCACACCTACATAGGGTGCACACCAACACACACTTGAACACTTTCACAGACGCACACAAAAACAGACACTGAGACTGATGGGCGCCTACAGACGCACTCCTGCACAGACGCACACAAACACACACTTACACAGGTGCACTCCCTTCAGACGAAGCCACCAACACAGAGGTAACACCTATTAGATGCACCCCTACACACACGCACACCTATACAGAAACACTTCCTACAAAATGCACCTGTACTTAGACACTCACACAGACGCACTCCTACACAGACGCATACTCTACCTACACAGATACATACTGTACCTACACGAACGCACTCTGAGCAGAAGCACACTCTCTCACTTTGTTTATACGGTTATCATTATCACAATAGATCTATACATTTTCAGAGACAAATCGTACAATTATTCTTAATTTATATCGTTTATAATAACAAAATAAGAGCTGTAAATATTATAAAAAATACCAGGAATATATATATAAAACAAATATGTTTTGTTTGAAGTAAAATATCTGAACCTTGAAGGTGTACACCTCTCATACTTCACCAGTTACAGTCGGCATTGTCAATCTTAATCTCCGAGAGTTGTGAATCGTGGGTTATAAACCTTGCACTGAAGCTATCTACCTCTCCAGATATGATTTTCAAATATGTATAATATAGTTCCTTTACATTATTGTTCTTAAATATCCTGACGTAGTAGATTCACTGCCAAATATCAATAAGCTCTCACACATACTCATCTCGAGTTGGGATCCATTGAAATATGAACCTGCTTCAGTAAATATCTAATTGCGGAGGAGTGGAGGACCGAGGGCCGGTGTGAGAGGAAGGTGAAGGGTTAGTGGGGAGAGGGTGAGGAGGGGAGGAGGAAGGTGTAACAGGGATGGGAGAGGGGCAAGGTAAAAACGTTTCCCAACTCCTCGAGGCGAGAACTGACAACGCTGACTGTAGCAAGTGAAAGTGTGGGAGGTTATATTGGAATAATACCTGCAATACTGCTATAACTAACAAAATCAAAAGCTCAGGTATGTATAATTATTTCCATGTTAGAATCCTGGCCGGATGGTGATCAGGACATCCTGGATCTTGGGAAGGGTGAAGACAACTTTTGGGTCATAACGAAGATCAATCTTCTTGCCAGGTGGTTGAGAGAAGATAAGGCTCTGGAATACCGTAGTGGGAAAAGATGAACAACCCATGCGCATCAGAGCCTCGCCCAAACAAGAGCGTTTACCTGGCAGAAATTGCATGTGAAAATAATATAGATCATGCTTTATTGGTTGTAATGGATTGCAATTTGAAAATTAGTTAAACCAAGACCATAAATCCAGTTTCTAGAAGCAACTAACACGAACCACTTCCATTCGTCGGTTGGTCTTACATATGCCAGCGAAAACACCTAAACGGTCAGGGCTGGGGTTTTGGAGTCGGTAAGTTGACTTGTGAAGTGATAGTTTTTGTTTAGGGAGTTGTTGAGTTAGGTTGTTTTTATTGAGAGGGGTTGTCACTGAGTTTGAGTTATTCTGGGAGAATGTAAAGTATTTCTGTGGGGCTTTGTCTGGGGTTGGGGGATTTGGGGGTGGTTGAATTTTCATTTACTTTTTTATTATTATTTATTGTCTCATTTATTATTTTTGTTGGATGGGGGTTGAGGTCGGGTATATGATTAGGTTAGATACTGCTTAGGAGAACTATGTGTGGATATAGGAAGGTTGAGTTAGGTTAGGCTTTTTGTGGGGAAAGGGGAAATGGTATGAAATAAGTTTTGTTTTGGGAGGATTAGTTTGGTTAGTGGTTGGTTGAGTTGGGTTATTTATTTTATTTTATTTCATTTACTTAACTATTTATTTAGTTTTAATTTTAGCTTTGTTTTCCCGCGGGCTTATACAAGCTTTCTGGCATTTGCGGAGTGGCTTGTGGTATTGTGCACTCCCCACGGGACTCATTGGCGTCACTTTCATAAGGACAGCCTTCATTCTTGAGGCCTCGAGCGGCGTCACTTCTTCTGCAAGGACAGCCCCATTCTTGAGGGAGATGCCCATTCATTGAGGCCCGAACGGCGTCACTTCTTCTGCAAGGACAGCCCCATTCCTTGAGGCACCAGTTAAGGCGATTTCTTCAAGGATGTTCTATTCCTTGAGGTCCAAGCTATGTCACTTCTGTGCAAGGACAGCCCTATCTTGAGGGAGAACAGTCTCATTCCTTAGGAAGTGCTTTAATAGGTACTATGCACCCCTTCCTGACCTCATTGGCTAAGGGAGGCGTCCAAGTCATCTGTGTGTTAGTATGGGATGATATGTTAGGTTTTTGTTTTGGGAGGAGAGGAAGGGTGTGGATGGTTGAGTTAAGTGCTTTTAATTTGAGTGATTGTTATTAAAGGTTGGGTATGGTAGGATTTATTTTGGGGGATTGTTATTTTTTGGGGATTGTTATTTTTGGGGGATTGTTAGTGGAGGTTAGGTAAATTAGGTTTTGCTCTGGGGGTGGTTGTTGGGTATGATTGGGGCAAGGCTAGTGTGTGTACTATTTTTTAGCAGAGATTGGGTGAGTTATGTTTTGCTAGGAGGAGGGTTGGGTGTGGCTTGAGGGGTGTTAGGTTTGATTTGGGGGAGGTTGTTGGGTATGGCTAGGGGGGGGTTAGAAGTTTTGATATGGGGGTGGTTGTTGGTTAGTTTTGTTTTGGGGTGGTTGTTGTAAATATTAGGGGTTGGCTGTGTTGTGTAAACGGAGGCATCAAGTTGCTGTATCTGTGCTGTTACTAATATACGGAGGTGGGAAAATATCTGTTTAGTATGGAGGATTCCTTTGTTCCAGTGGGAGCAAGATGCTGTCGAAGATTCCTGCCATTAAGGGTAGAGGTGAGGAGTGATTCTATTGTTTCAGTTGTCTCCAGCGATGTTGGAGTGGTTAGATGGAGCGGAGTTCGTAGGCTCATTTGGGGTGAAGGAGCAGACCAGTGTAAAGTGGGATGAATCTTAGTGCTTTGTTTTGTATGACTTGTAGTTTCTTGGCGTTTTGTTGGTGCTACTAGCTGGAGTGTTAGGTGCAAGTAGTGGGCGTATGGGGGCTGGAATAGGTGTGTTTTGCTCACTGATGCGGCTTTGAATCTGTGTTATTTCCGAGTGTTTTGTTTGCGATTGCTGACTTCGCCGGGCGAAGTGGTGTGCCATGGTGAGGTGTTGTTGAATGTGACTCGTGATTTGTATTTGTTTGTTTGATAGTAATGGGTGTAGGGTTGTCGATGCAAGGGTTTCTAGGTACATGTGACGTGGTTGGCGTCTTTTAAAGCTGAAGTAGGTGATTTGTGCTTAATAGATATTAGATTGTTTATAGGGAGTTCCTGTATCGTGTTCTTGTTCTAGCTCCTGTGTGCTTTGGTCTGTTAGGTGGTCTGGAGCTTGTTTGTGTCTGACTAGTTGAGTTACATCGTCGGCGTACTGTAATAGAGGGTCGATGTGTAAGGGTCGGGTAAGACATCGTGTAAATAATGTATAGATTTGGGGACAGGACTGACCCTTTGTGGACTCCTGCTGCAGTGTGAAGCAGTCCGAGGAGCAGGTGTGGAATTTTATCCTCATCTTTCTGTCTGTTAGAAGCTGCACAGTTGCTGCTAAGGCACTTTTAAGGGAAGCAAATTGGTGCAGCTATTTTATACTTGAAGCGAGCCTTGCCAAACTGTGTCGAAGGCTTTCTGTGCGTCTGTTGTGATGTGCGCTGTCTTGTATGTTCCTTTGTTCAGCGAAGTCTGAGTGAGCAGGAATTCTTATCATCATCTTCTGTCTGTTAGAGGCTGCACAGTTGCTGCTGTAATTTTTAAGGAGAGGCTAAAATTGGTGCATATTTTATACTTGAAGCCGTCTTGCGAAACTGTGCGTCGAAGGCTTTCTGTACGTCTTTTGTGATGAGTGCTGTCTGTATGTTCCTTGTGTTCAGCGAAGAAGTTTGTCATTATGTTGGAGTGCGTCTTGAGTTGAGTGTAGTGACTGGAATGTTGGTCATATATACTTTGTTAACGGTTAGATGTAGACCATCATATGGGAAATTGTGTGTGTGTGCTTACATACACATACTAACGACATATATTAATATTTTCCAGATGTTAACTTAAAAAATTAAATAATTTTGAAGAAAGTTTAACGTTTTCAGTGTTTTCCTAACATATGATAATGAAGGTCCTCCTTGTTCTTATAAGTTCACAAGAGACTAGTCAATTTCTCTACTGTGTTAGTTGCTACACCTTATCTTTGAGAAAGACTAGTTAAATTTTACTAAATATGGAAACGAATATCATGAAGTATATTTTGTTTAATTACACAAATTATAAAACGAAGTGTAAGGGTTTCCAGCCAATGGAGAATACGAGCAACGGGAGCACTGATACACCATACAGCGGTATTGGCTCACAGTGACAAACTGAGTACAGAGGGGCAGGGTGGAATTTGATTACACTTCACAAAAACGTTTAAAGAGTTACCAAAGAGCTCTAGTGTACACAAAATGACGATTACTACAATTTAGACAAGTTTGTACATTTACAAGTGAGAAAGTCTTCATGGTGCTTCTAATTGTGTTAACTTACCCACACCGAAGGGTAGAAACCCTTTTCTTTTAGTGGGTGAACTTCCCTGTTGATCGAGCCACCCTCTCCGGCAGGAACTCGTCAGGACGGTCCAGTACCGAGGGTCGTGATGTGTATGGTCTCAGTTCTGCAACAATAGTGCCCTGTAAGGAACAACGACACAAATTAAAAGTAAACATCTCATAATATTATACCACGAAATAAATTACAACTTATATTGTAGTTGGACAACGAGTTATGTATAAAAATATTTCGCTCAGGTTGACAGCAACGATTAAGATGTCGATGCTTCAAATCATGAGGCCCAAGTGATCATTTACAACAGAAGAATATAATAGCGAAAGCGCTACCAACCTTAGGATGAAGTAGCCGCCCAGCTGTAGCTGCCAGAAGATTACGTAGATCTCGTGTATGACCGCCTCCGTGTAGGGCATTCTATACAGCGACACCCAGGTCAAATTGTTAGTATCAACAAGACGTAATGAAACTGAGAAAATCTTTCCTAATAACCAAACTAAAAAGGAACAATCTAAGACTGTCTCTAAAGCTTCTACGTTTTTCTTCTAGGAAACAGAGAAAAGGAATTGACAAGTTCAGGGAGGTGGTTGTAAGTAAATTTTAATGTAGTTATCTTTGCATTCTTCTTTTTTCTGCAAAGAAATTGTAAAATGATGACATTTGGAAATAATTTTAAAACATCTTTCTAGTCATCACAATACTTCTTTCTTATTCAACATCTTCATGGGTGTCTTTAACCTGTTCAAGAATTATCCCTTTCATGTAAAAGATTAACTCTGATTTTATTAAGCCGATTATTCAATTTCTGTAGCTATTCTATGACTTAGTGAAACTGCAAGTTTTGTGATAAATCTAGATCTTCATGCTAAAACATATTACATGTTCCTCTTAATTGTTGACACATACTCCGGGATAGCATCTGTTGCGCCCGTGGCTGGATACTGTTACACTTGGTACACCATTGAACAAGGTTTCACCCTGCGGCCTTAATTCACAGTATACATGCAAAAATTAGTAACAAATATATGAAGGATTAAATGTTACATACCCGGCATATTTGTGATGAACTGCAAATATTTCATCCCATCCAACAGGTGGAAGAACCCAAGTTTCTCGGATTTCAATAATTAGTTTATTATTGACTTAAAAGCCATAAAATAGGTATTAGGTAGAGGTACTACAGTTTTAAAGAGGAGATACTACCGCCTGGAAGATATTGTAAGTGAGAATGGGAAAGAATCAATGGGAGACCCTGTTGCCAAATGGCATCACAAAAATTGTGACCAAGTCCCTGTTGAGCTGACTGACTTTCTGCCTCATTTACAATAAAAATTGCAGGGTCTCCATTATTTATTTTACTTTGACAACACAATATATACAGGAAGTATGTGTATATCGTTTCTCACTCTTTAATCCGTTTTATTTTTTTTTTTATTTCTTATGTATTTTTTTCTGCCTCCTCCCTCAGTCTTCAATGTGGGTCGGTGACTTGTGCCCGGGTATTAATCCCCGTCAAAAAAAAAAAAAAAAGATCAGACCAAGAAACTTACACTGAAAGTTCTAAAGAACTGTTCTCTTAAAACCAATGAATGGTCAATTATGCTTCAGGAATATATAACGAATGAGAATGAAAAGCAGGAAGATGATGATGCATTCTAAAACTCTTAAAAGATGAAGATTTTGATTTCAATATATAGTAGCAATATTTATAGGAGGTATAACAAGGAGGAAGAACAGCCATCACCTGAGCTTGTCTTCGAGGGCCAGGGTGCCTCAGGAGACCATTTATCTCTGCCGTATCTTCTGCTGTACCTCCGGGTAGGTGGCCAGATAGTAGAACATCCAGGTGAGGGTGATGGTCGAAGACTCACCCCAGCGAGGAACAGATCGAGGATTAAGATCGCCAAATCCTTCTCTAGATTTGAAAAAGTACACTTGAGAATCCTTAGGACTTATGCAAGAGAGATATGAAGTAATTTTAATAATTGACAAAAAATTACAAGAAAGAAAACAATGACGAGTAGTTTGGTTGTTGTGCGTTTCAATTAGTTTGTCTAAATTGGCCAAAATAGGAAGAAAATCGAGGGAAAAGGTAATTTTGTGACAGTTCTAGATCTTAATCACCGTGGCAGAAAGGGATAAATTTAGTTTTTACTGATTTTCATTAACTGAAACGGGGTTCTCAGCAAAAAATGCTGGAAATGCTGGCACAGTACAGAACACCTAGTTCGACACAAGCGACCCAGATCCAGGACCAATAATGTGATGTCTGAACAAAGTTCCCTGAGCCCGATCAACTTTATTCACCCTCTCCTGATATCACTTCTTCCCTGCATTGTCAATGCAAGAATCAGAGGTACACTAATATGTATTTCCCGGTGATTTTATTTGTTTATTTTATTGTGATAAAATGTTAAAATGGTTAATTTAAGACTCAAGTCAATCTTCAGGGAACAGCTTTCTCTTTCATGCATCTCAATCCAGAAATTAAACTCCAGTTTTGAATCAATGTCGCTCGCTCTTCCTCCCTCAAAGCCACCAAATACACCCTTTGAATTTTCCGCGAATAGTTATTGCAAAGTATATTTTCAAGTGTTAGTAGAACTAATCTCTGCAGTTTTCTTGGCAAATTCTACGTCATCGGACTTGATCCTAGTCTGTAGACATGACTCCTTATAAACTTAAGACGAAAAAAAATCCTCTCACCAAATTGTTAGAAGGAAAAGATGTTCGAATATTGTAATTCTAAGAAGTACTAAAATGTAGCATCAACTTCTATCCAGAAATAATAAGAATGAATCTAATGCTGCAGAAAGGCATACAAAGATCTCGTGTTAAAGCTGAATTAATGCAGAATATCAGCAGAAGGGTAAGGTCCTGAGGTCAGTACCTGGACATGACTACAGCCAAGCCCATTCCTTACTGAAAATTTATGCTTAAGAGACTGACAGTCTTTCGTAATAAAAGAAAGAAAACACATATCCTCAACTACGTAGGAAAATAAACATCTAGGAAAAGGCATAATTATATCCCCATCTATAAACATGCACTGGGGTAGCCTCAAGTTTGTTGGGGGGCATAGTGGACGAAAAGTTAAAGAAAATGGGATTCATGGTGTTATAGTGAGCTGCCTCAAGTCCAGAAAAGAAGAGGAACGCTTAGATGAAACAAGGCATCATATTCTATTGCACAGAGCTCAGTGAGCCTGAAGACTCAGGCCACAACCTGATGGTACTGAAGGGGTTGAGGCCATTGGAAATAAAAATCAATAACGGGTGCTGGAAACGTAAGCCTTAACTTCATTGATGGAGGCGGACAGGGGTCCAGAAAGAGTGAACATGAAGAAGGCCTTTGGAGGAGGTGGTCCAGAGGACACTCACCACTGAAGGTATTGTCAGATCTTTCCGCTCTCCCTCCATCATCATCAGGTAGCCATCTATTAAACTCAGCAATCACGGTCCAGAGTGGCTCGATGCTCCTCGATCTCCTTCTGCGGTAAAAAGCAATCAAGACACTTACCTTTCATGACACGAACTTTAGCATGAAATCCTTTAATGTGTCGGACCGATCGATGAATATTTCTCTACAGTGACAATAAAGCTGAAAATATCACTGTTAAAACACAACAAAATATGAAAGGAACTGTGTGTTGTATGGTGTTGCACAAGTAGTTTTATTAGATTTTCAGTCAGTCATTCAGTTTGAGTTCATTTAAATAAATATTATATTACGTTTCATTAAAGAAATATTACCAATATAGCATTATTATTGAATTATGAAAAGGTAATCAGTATAATTAAAAGCAAATGATTATAATTCATTGGTTCAAAATAACACAAGCATTGGTTAGAGTGAATTTGCATGCTGCAGAAGTTGAAATTTTTAGGTGTATAAAAAGGGTGAGTACTAGCCTGTATTGATGATCCTCTGTTCAGTAAACAGAGCACTCACATTGGAAATAAATTAAGAATTTTATATATGGTCTTTTTCTGTAAGTCGAGGTAAAGATAACCGTAGAGCGCCAGGCAAGATGTACATTATCCACGGGAATATGTCTGATGGCCAGATAGTTATGTTTCCATGAAAAACGCGAATCAAATCTTCAAATTCCAATAGGCGTCATCCATTTCAAACTGCTTGCCTGAAAGAAAGTGTAAATGATAATATATAAATAAATATATATATATATATATATATATATATATATATATATATATATATATATATATATATATATAAATAAATATATATATATATATATATATATATATATATATATATATATATATATATATATATATATATATTTTTAGTTGTTTTATTCAAGACATTGAAGATGTCTTAATAAAGAGCAAATTTTTCATTTCCGTGTGATTTTATCAAGATATATCACGTTTTCAGATTTATATATATATATATATATATATATATATATATATATATATATATATATATATATATATATATATATTACATATATATATATATATATATATATATATATATATATATATATATATATATATATATATATATATATATATATATATATATATTTTAATATGTATGTTGCCCACACTACCACCTGTAACACTAACTTCTAGAAACAGTGTAACACAGTGATGGAGAGAACAAATTCTATCTACTGTTACCATCTGTGTAACTGTTACTTGTGACTGTTACTCGTTGTATGACAACTACTTGTGAAGCTGTCATATATGTGACAACCTTGCTGAATGGTCACATTAGTAACAGGCACTTGTGAAGCTGTTACCTTTATTCTAGCCGAACTAGAACATAGAAAAATGTTTATTGGGTTTTACTAGCAAAACCCAATATGTTCCTTTTCTTAGTTTATTATAGAAAGAGTCTATGTACACTGTCCAAAGGATAATTACCATAATACTCACTGTAACTGTGAGGGCTAGGGGAAGGACGGAGCTATTAAGAATAGGCTCTAAGGACGTCCAACTGTAGTGGGAAGTGAGTGTTTACTGCTTGTGGGTCAAGTCCAAGAAAGCTGACCTACGTTATTCTGGGGACACACCTTGTGCATGAACCTTACCCATCACGTGCGCTGAACATGATACCTCACAGCTACTAAAAATTACAGGGGGTGATAATTAACCCATATTTATATAAATAGTTATGTCTATAAGACAGTGGCTAATACACACCTGGTACATTTATCATTGCCGGTCCTTTCTCTCTATGATGTTTGAACCTAGACTATCAAAGCACGATTCTGCATCATTGAAGGGAAGACTCCTGCAATAGCCTTAAGGAACCTTATAATAATAATAGTAGCATGACTAAGGATGCTAAATAAACTTTCGACCTCTATCTCAGAGAGAGCAAGCATTTCAAGCATGGTTATAGTTTTAATGCAGGTTATAAAATAGAACGTCATTAAACAATCACCAAATCACCCAACTAAGCATCAAACACACTTCCCAAATAGAAAACACACTAGAGATATGGTACGAAAACGTGAGCCAAGCAATGGAACACCACATACCCAAGACCACTCACCGTACATTACCACACCCTCAATACTCACATCAATCAAGAAATCTACAGAAAGAATTCAGTAATTTAATAAAATTAATCATAGAACAAGAATGGACGCCAGAATACAGAAGACAATATTACACCATACACGAACAACTAAGAAACATGTCCAAAGAAACATACGTGAATAACTGGGAGAAACTAATAGCAGACACAGAAGCAATTTACCACAACCCGAAAGAATTCTGGCGGAAAATTAAACACCTAATGCGTATCTCCAGCAACGAATCAAACTACATTCTAAACAGCAACCAAATCAAACTAACTGAACCCAAGGAACAAGAACCTGGATTCAGGAAATATTGGAGCAATTTTTTTTCAAATAAGCCAGGAAGACAACCTGAACTTCTGTATGAACACCGAGCGACAAGTAACCAATCACATGACTCACACAACCCACATCTGGCAACCAAGTCCCAACATAGACATAAACACTCTTGACGATTTTTCCACACAGATAAAACCAATCAACGCAGAGGAAATACACAAAACAATAAACAGTTTCAAGAACAAGGCCCCGGGCATCAGTAAAATAAACAAACCCATACTCCAGCATTTACCAATCAACATGATACTCCAACTCAAACATTTTTAATGCAGCACTTGCCTCTGGTTACTTCCCAAGGAAATTTAAAACAGTAAGCAACAGACTTATACCAAAACAAGGTAAATTCCCCACTCAAGTATCAAATTACAGACCAGTCTCTTTTCTAGAAACACCGGGAAAAGTCCTAGAAAAAATCATTAACCACCGACTGAGAATACACCGAGAACTTGAAGAGAAATACCACCCCAGGCAGGACGGATTTAGAAAACAGAGGAACCCATACAGCCTTAGCACTAATTTACGAAAACATAGCAAACTCAATGCACAACAGAGATCAATGTAACGTAGTATTAAGGGACGTAGCAAAAGCATTCGACAAGGTCTGGCATTTAAGGATCAAATACAAAATTTCGACCCAAGAACTTCCTAATAACTTTACTTCCTTTCTTTGTAACTTCCTTGACAACAGGGGCCAAAATTATCATTGGTAACCACATAGGCCCAGCATCAAGTTATACAGCGGAGTACCAAAGGGAAGTAACCTCTCACCAACACTCTACACAATATACAAGGCGGACATTCCACCTCCTACACACGGAGAATACATAGCTTATGCTGATGACGTCACCCAAATCATCCGACATCCAGGCAAGGGCAAACAGATGATGGCACGAAAAACAGCCCACGCCAGAGAGCAAATCAACGAATATGAAAAAAAAAGTGTAAAATACAAACCAATACACAGAAACTAAAGATCATACACACTGCCAAAATAAACCCAGCACCAATCACAGTCAACAACCTACCTATACAATATTCCATCAAAGGCAAAATTCTGGGACTCACAATAACAAGAACAGGCATAGCAAAACACATAACACAAGGCAAAACGCTTGCCCAATTACAACTCACAACGAAGATTTAGCAAAATGGTCACCAAAATTAAACTACACCTATTCAAAGCACTTGTCCGCCCAGACCTAGAGTATCCACCAATACCACTCAGCACGATCAGCAAATCCAGCCAACTTAAACCAGTACAAAACAAAGCTATCCGTAGAGCATCAAAGCAACTCCCCCCATACACCTCTAAAATACAAGAACTTCACGAATTATACAATATCGAGCCACTGAACACACGTACACACAGCCAAGCCCGGAGAATCTGGAGCAAACTTGAAGAGTTGGAGGACCCAATATTCTCCCATTTATAAGAAGTAACTACTAAAACACACAGCTGGTGGCCCAAGAGCCTCCATGCTAATAATATAGAACAAGACCCACTTTACACATATATGTGAACAAATAACACCACCATCTAACAAACATAAATTAACACCCATTACACTAATGAATGCCTAGCTAGCTTAGCTCCCCCCACCTGCCTCTCTTGAGCGGGCCGGCGTCTGCTGCGTGTGGCCACCACCCCAACATATCTCGTCTCAGCTAGATGGACAGCCCACCTGCTACCACCCCCTACTACTTTACTTCCCGTTTCTATGCTTTCCTTCTCTCTCTCCTCTCCCAGGGCAAAGTCATTTGTTGCCACTTTACTACATTATCATCAAACATGCTAGCTACTAGTCGGCGGCAGTGGGGCGAAGTGTTGCGACATAAGGAGAGGGAGGGTTGGGAAAACTACATAGTATCTCAGGTGGGAGTGATTACAATGCAGAATAATGTTTTGGCAATGCCGACAGGGTTTTCTCAGCCGAGTGTAATCATCTAACGCTAGCCAGATGAAAATAATAAAATTTCAATAGGATGAGAGGGGTATGAAATCATGTTGTAAATAAGTTGTTCCTTTGTAAAAGGTGGCATTTATGAGCAAATAGATTATGGATATGTTTGAATCTATATCTTGTAGAAGCAGCGAAGTTTCGTTTATCTCCTTGACTTTGAAATGGAAATTCCCCCGGCCGAATAAAATCATCTAGCGGTAACCACAATAAAATATGTAAGAAAACATAAATCGCAGTGAAAAGATTAATTCACAATCAAATCAATCAAGAGGTGGGCACCACATATTTTTTGTAATACAAATTTGACGTGAACAAAAATAGTTCGGTTGGCAGCTGTCCGGTGTATAATCAGCAAACCACATAGCTGAATTGTGTCAAACAGTGCGGTTAAAAGTTAAAGAGAAACAAAATAATAATAATAATAATAATAATAAATTATTCTGGGAGGTATTAAGGTGATTATAATTTATTGTCAAGATATTTGTGGTCCATACAGTTCATGGCCAAACAAATATGATTTGACTTCATACTTTCATGACCGTTGCCTCATCGATATGAGAGGACACAGCATTCATTATTCTACTCTGTAAATAGTCTGCAGTGATTCGACTACCAGCAACTCAGAGTAGGCGTTGTGTGGAGGAGGCAGGGAAGTCGAAGGTTCCCTTCCGTGCACAACATAGAAGCAATTAACTTTATTATTTACTTTATATAAGCAACATATATATATATATCACTATGCACCATAAATTGTACATAGGGTGATAATATTAACAAAATTTTATTTTTACCCAGTTAACCTCACGCTTTGGCACAACTGATCTACGTGGTTTGCTAATTCTCTACTGAACAATGGCTAACTCCACTTTTTTTTTCGCATCAAGTTTGTATTACAATTAATATGTGGTGTCCTTCAGCACTAGGTCTTCATATCTACTGTAGTCTGGCTACCCCCTGAAGATTTTATTCAGCTGGGATAGTTTCATTTCGTAACCAAAGAGATAAATAAAACTTCGCTGCTTCCACAAGATATAGATTCAAACATACTTTTACTTATAAATAACCCGACACTTACAAAGGAATACCTTACATCGAACAAGAATTAATCCCCTTTTCATCCTACTGTAATATTAGTAAATTCATCTCGGTAGTTGTAAAGGCCTGGGACTTAGGGATAGAAATCCTTTACCAACCTAATCAGGATCTTATAAAAGCAAGTCAAGGACCATGGTTTTCCGAGGAATAACAAACAACCGCTCGAGATTGACATCTCTTTACTATAAAAATATAACACAAAACTCTGATACCACTCAACAAACATCAAAAAACAATTACGAGAGTCAAATAATTATGAGAATCAACAATTAATGCAGTCAAACAGTTAATGGAAGTCCAACAATTAATGGAATCAATCAATTACAGGGAGTCAACAACTGATAGAATCAAACAATTAAAGGAGTCAGCAATTAATGGAATCAAACAACAATAGAATCAAACAATGAACAGATATTTCCTACGGCAGCGGCCCTGGGGAAGGTTCTGGAACAGTGATCCACTCTCAGGAGGAAGGTCCATTCAGCTCCTCACTCGAGTGACAGCGGCCGATGTCTTGATACAGCAGGAGAAACACCGGGGCACAGACGGTGGAGATAAACTGGCGGTCGTGGCAGCCGCGGTAGTGGTTGGGGTAGATGTCCAGAGATTAACAGACGAATTGTGAAAGGTCTGGGCAAACAGTCCACGAATCCAGAGCCTTTGATGAGATCAGAGCCAGAATTTGACGAACAGCGGGTAGATAGTGACTGTATTGACGGCTGGGTAGAATCTGCTGGTGTCACTGGTAGCAGAGACCTTCTCACCTCCGTCCTCCCCCCCCCCCGCCCCCCCAAGTGGGGATCGCACGCCAGCAAACGAGCGAGTGAGCGACGGCAACCATCTTCCTGCTCATTACCGCCCTTACAATAGCGCAAGACGATTATTCTCAGCATACGAATCACTGTCAGAATTGTCAAAGCATTATTCTGCATTGTAATCTCTCCAAACTGATATATATTTTTTGTCTGCTTCCCTATACCAGCGTCTCCTGCCCATGGAAAGACGCCTATCGGACACACCCCTCGGCTCTCCCTTCTGCTCACTAGCGAATGCTTCGAATTCACACTTCTGAATTCGGGGTTCACACCTCAGGGAGAGAGAGGATTGTCAACGCTAAGTGGCAAACGCAGGACTGGAGCTAACTGTTCTTCAAGAGTCACTCGTGAAGATGGAACTAATGATGGTTAACACAGAAAGAGTTGTTCGATTTCATTCACTTTTTCCACAGATGTTCTTATCATTATAATAAGTATTTTAAAAGAGGCCACAACTTTTCATTTTAATTAAAAGTATTTTTTTAGTTCTCTATGATCATAAATCATCTGTAGTGTAAATAAAAAGTAATTATTTACCGTAAATACTCCTCCAAAAAAACCTGTCCAGTCGGCACATATTCTCGTCTGCTTAGTTTTTTTTATACCAACTCGTTTGGTCCAAGTGTTATCTCACATCCACAAAAACCGAAAAATTACACCATGACGCTTCAACAAAGTTGCTTTCATTGGTACCTCATATCAAAATAAGTTTTTTCTGTTTAATATGATGGGTCCGTCCCCTGGCTAGGAAGTTAGGTAAGGTTAGGTAGGTTTCTTTGGTTGGTAGGATCAGGTTCTATTGGGTTATAGGAAATGTCGCCTCTTTTACAATACTGGCGCCCGTATTATTAAACAACATCTTCCCTTGAAGAGGGTCGTCGTGTTTCAACCTGAGTTTTAAACTAAATGAGTCCTGAGGGACACCACATTACGGTACTCAACGGGGTGGTGTGGCGGTAAAATTAACTAATTCCAATAAAATTAATTTATAATACTGGAATTAGTTAATTTTACCACCACACCACCCCGTTAAGTACTGTAGTGTCCCTCGGGACTCATTTAGTTTAAAACTCAGGTTGAAACACGACGACCCTCTTCAAGGGAATACGTTGTTTAATAATACGGGCGTGACTCTAATGATAAAAACATCTGTGGAAAAATTTACGAAATTGAACAACGCCTTCTGGCGTTAGCTATCTCCTCCAGGATTATGAATGATTGCTTTAGGTCATGACAGTGTACTCTGCAATAGTCCAGTCAAATTAGCTTGAAAATAGGCAAATGGCGGAAAAAAATTATATTAAAATGAAATTTTGCATGCATACTCCTGAAGGCTATAGAAATCAAGATCAAAAGAGTTCCCCATCGTCCGGGGGAGCATCCCCTTTTTTACTGGCCCCAAACGCCCCCTCCCCAAAAAGGGGCATTCTACTTACTTTTTCGGTTTTTCCGGCTAAATTACACATCAAACGATAATATTTTATAAAGACAGAAATACTGGAAATATGATTGTAAACAAGATTGTATCTATTAATTTTCCCATATGTGATACAGTTGTGTAATCCACTTCTGAATTCGGGGGAAACTTTATGCGTGTAGTAAAAAAAATTGATACTCACGCAAGGTTTTCGGCAAATAATTCAAAAAGGCCTAGTTTTCATTAAAAATGTATATAGTTGAAATTATAGAGCAAAAAATTATCTATTCGAATAAATGACAATCAAATTAATTTCTTTAAAAAAAATGAAGCTTTTCCTCATTCAATCAAAAAAATTTCTTTTCTGGTATGACTTCGAAAACTGCTGTGTTACTTGAGTGAAACTACTTGGCATACAATCAGTATGGCGTCCCCAAGTAAATGTTTTTAGTGTGGTAATAGTTTAGCAGATGGAAAACAGTGTTTGTGAAGGACGGCATGAAGAACTTAGGACGTGTAAGTCAAATCCGAAAAGACGGTCATTTTGAAAATTTTATAAAAGTGGACGCCATTGAAATGCATATAGTTTGCAGATGTGAGTACATTAAAGAAAAAAAAACATTGCCAGGAATTAAAAAAAACCAGAAACTAGTAAACAGAATCAGTGTACTATATTGCGATCACAAGAACAATTTTATTTCAAAAGGAAGTGTTTGTTTGGTGGCGAAAAATGTAACATTCCTGCGGAAACGAAAAAGCCTGCAGGGAAACGCCAAGTACTTAACGAGGTTCGAACTTTCACTCTAAAAGATAGGCTTTTGAAGAATGCTGAACAAAGGAACGACGAATGGGGTGAGAAGGTGTTGAAGCGATTAAAAAATGGGATTTGTCTTGGAGCAGAAGAAGCTTGCTATCACGGAAAATGCTTATCCAAATTTGCATGCAACTCACCATCAACTCAAAAAAGAGGACACCCACAAGATGAAGACATGACTTCTGCTTTCGAAAAGCTCTGCGATTTTATTGATGACTCTAACGAATGCCAGTTTTCTATACATGATTTGATGAAAAAATTCGATGAATATTTACCAGAAGGCACTTCGATGACGTGTCATGTTTGTAAAAAATGAATCAAAGACCACCAGTTGCTTGTTTCTGTGGCTGCGGATTTAAACTTTTCAATTCATGATACAGAGAAAGAAAAACTAATGAGAATGACGAGCGCCTGCAAATCGTCGAAAGCTGCAGCAACAATAGTCCGAGAGGATAATAGGATAACTGCTTATAACACTATAACACTACCATGATAATGCAGACTTTATGAAGGATTAACATGGTGTGGTTCCCGAAAAATTTCATGCATTTTGGACACCGTTATCCTGAAAAGCAGAAAAGACAAATAAGAAAAAGTAGCAGAACAATGTACTGCAATTGCTCATTCTATTGTGGGGTTTCGTGATGTTGTCTCGCAATCAGGATGGGTTGGAGAAAGGAAACTCACAATGAGTTTTCTGTACATACAGTATATTGTATTGGATGTATAGTGCAATTTGGTGCTGGAAAGTTGCTGCGTGGTTAGAAGAGTGGAGTAGAGAGAGCTGGTCGGTGAGGAGCTTGCTCAGAGGAGGTGTTGCGGGGCTCAGGTAGAAGAAGGGAGAGCGATGATGATGATGATAATGGAGATAAAATGGCAATGGCTTGCCATGGGAAGGGAGAGAGAAGAGGTAAGGTAGAAGGAAAGTTATGAAACGGGAAGTAAAGTAGTAGAGAATAAGAGCAGGTGGGCTATCCACCTAGCAGAGACGATTTGATTGGCTGTGGTGAAGGCCGCACTAAGAGGTCGCCCGAGCTCAATGGAACAGGGGGGAAGGAGGCTAAGCTAGCTAGCAAGGGGGTGTTTGTTATTGTGTTAGTTGGAGAGGTCTACTAGGTCCTTGTGTAACTAGTAGAAAACTCTCATCTTTTATCTTATTGGCGTCAAGAAGTTATTTATGCTGTGGTGTATAATTGTGTAAGTTGGAGAGGTCTGCTAGGTCCTTGTGTAACTAGTAGAATACTCTCATCTTTTGTGTACTATTTAGTGTACAATAGTTCTGGCTCTTGAGGGTTATGGAGAAGGCTTTTTGGCCACCAGCTGTGTGATCTTCTGGTGTCCTCTGTTTTTAGTCGATTATATATTTCGTCTTCCATTACTTCTAGTTTGTGCCATACTGCCTGTGCTTGGCTGTATGTTCTTATGTTCAGTGGTAAAATATTGTATTTTTCGTGAAGCTCTTTAATTTTGGTTGTGTATGGGGGACGTTGTTTGGAGGCTCTGCGGATGGCTTTGTTTTGTGTTGCCTGAAGTTTTAATTGGTTGGTAAGGCTGATCGTGTTTAATGGTATTGGCGGGTATTCAAGATGGGGGCGGACAAGTGCTTTAAATAGGTGTAGTTGTATTTTCTTCCTATCTCATTCTCGTCTCCGTTCATAATTTGACAAAAGTCAAATCTGTCTCCTGCTATTACTAAAAACTCTCCTACGATACGCCTATCCTTCCTTACTACGAATACTTGACATTTCAAGCTCCAACGATTCAAAACTCTTCTTCCAATCGCCCATTTCTCGACATAGCTCATAGACCTACAACTCCCAGAACCGTCGACATACCCAACCCCAGGACATCCAGAACTTCCAATAAAAATCAACCAATAAAGACTGAACCAATCAACCTATATTCATTTCGTTCTGTTCATAATTTGACAAAAAAGCTCAAATTGTTCCTGCTATTTCAAAACTCCCACGATACGCTCATCTTCCCTTATGAATACTTTGACATTTCAAGCTCAAAGATTCAAACCCTTTCCTCCATCTCTGCCTGTCTTTATAGTCAAAGACTTTACCTTCATCTTTTCTCCAAACAACCCTACGAATAGCTACATTTCCATTTTTTCACCTTCTGTAATTTTGATCCTATGTTGCCTGTGCGTCCCGTCCACCTGCGCTTCGGCTTGCGCCGCCGCCGTGGCGGGGCGGTTCTTCCTCCGCTTTCAACACTTCCCTGCCAAGACGACAACCAGAGCAACCGCGTTGGCTCTTGCTTGCCCGGTCCTGCTCCCGCCCTCCTCTGCCTCTTCCAGTCCTGATGCGATTGTTAACCTACAGGTCACTGCTTCACCCTCACGCGGTGTTTAGCCATCAAACCTGTTCTCTCCTTCAAATTCACTTCTATCCTCCCTTTATCCTTCCCCCAACCTCTCTCCCCTGTCACTAGCTTTATTCATTCATTCATTTCTTCCATTGACTGCCGAACCCGGAGCCGTGAAGATTTGCCATGTTTGAGCAGTTTATAACTTGCTAGATAATGTGATAGGACACCCAGTGATTGACCTTACCCAACATACAACTGTACAATTATCTCAGATTGTACGACATTCTTGTACTTGTATTGGGATTATCAACACCGTTACATTATTGGGATTGATTGTAGTCATTTCTGACCTCTTAGTTTCTTTCTTTTTACTCTTCAATTTCCATTCTTCTCTTGGTCTTGTTCTTGAATATTCCCATATAAACGGTATTACATGATAGTGTTAAAAAATCAGGTTTAATTTGGCTTCTTTCCGGTCTTTGGGGTCTTGTTTTATTTGTTGTGGTCTTGTTCTGGTCTTGATTGGTTTTTTTCTTCATATTTACTCACAAGGAGAGCCTCCTTAGCTCGAGTCTTCCTTGCTTCAGCTTCAGTCACCCCTACCCTCCCTCCACTTGGACACCCGGGTCGGAGGAGGGTATAAGCTGCGCACTTTTAGGCGGCCACTGAGCAGTTGGAATGTCCAAGCTCATAGGTGTCCCGCAACTGGAACATACTTCCGAGCATGACACTCCGCGCCAGATACGATACGATACAAAAGTTTTAGTTAAGAGGTGAAAGAAGATTATAGGGCTAAAGCGAAAGTGGTGAAACTGAAATACAGTAGGAGTAGAAAAGAATCTGGGCTCAAACCGATCGCTTTCCATCTTCTTATTGGTGTTTTGTCTTTGTTCTGCTCCCCTTGGGTCAAACCTTGTATTAATATTGGTTTATTTATATACGCTTATTATTCCTCTGGCATTTATAGCATCTTGTAGGCCTTCTTTCACGGTCTTACTGGGACCTTTCCCATCCCAGCAAGACGGTGCTCGAAGTTTCTTTATGGCAGCCAACCAGTGCAGTTGTACTGGTGATTCGTCGTACTGGAGAGCTTTCCGATCGACTGGCCAGTTCTTTCTTTTCCAGATGTTCGATTTCTGTGGGAGATGACTCTAAAAACCAAGTCCTGTCCCAGGCAGGTTTCAACTAGGATCTGTATCCCCTAATTTCAACGCCAAGTTGCCGGGCCTCATTCAGCGAAGGTGACAATAAGGCAACCGCTGTCAATGCGGACGACCCTTGTCACCCTTCTGTGATTCCTGAGTCGTCAAAAACTTCCCCAGGACAAGGAGGTTTAGTAGGTTGCGCGAAGGGCGCTGATGTTTAAGCCCAATTAACCTTCGCCTGTTTACAGAACATCACCTGGATCACCTGCACCCGAGAGCAGAAAGATCCTACCTCGCCGAGGCCCAGTTCTCATGTGTGCCAGATGGCCATACCTCTGGCATTTGTAGCAACGTAGGCCTCGCTGATATTGGGATCTTCCTCCCAGCAAAACGATGCTTGTGTTTTTGGGTAGCCAACCAGTGCAGCTGTACTGGTCAGCTTCCGAACTATTGAGAGCTGGTCTCCGATCAGCTCGGCCAGTTCTTCTTTTTCCAGATGTTCATTCTGTGTGGGGAGATGACCCCAAACCAAGTTGTCTTATGCAGGCTTCAATTGATCTGGATCCTGCTGATTTCTCTTAGGTTTCTAATTGCTAGCCCTCCCTATTCCTGAAGGTGACGATAAGGTCACCGCTGTCTCTGCGGACGACCCCTGTCACCTTCTGTGATTCCTCCGAGGAACAAAAACTTCCCAGGACAAGGAGGTTCGTTGCTTGCGCGAAGGGCGCTTGACTGATACAGTCTAACGACCTTCGCCTGTTTACAGGTGAACATCATCTGTTCACGGTACCTCGGGAGCAGAAAGATCCCACTGCCGAGGTTCAGTCCTCGCGACGACATTCTAGACTAGTATTGAGAGCTGCCGCCACTTCTGCCCTTTGGGCCACTTTCGCGGGCTGATGTCTTTCTTCTTCTAGTCTTGGTCTTCTTCTTGCTACAACTAATCTGATGTTTTGCTTCTTCTTCTTGTTATTCTTGTGTCCCACTTGTTTCAGGTTTGCCTTCTTTCTTCTTGTTGTTTTTATTGGGATGAATTATGCGTATGAGTGAAGATATTATAGTGAACTGACAGACCAATGAAATGCGCAGGTCAGGTGACTAGCCTGATTTTATTTTTTTTTTTTGCCCGTAAGTCTGGTTTGAATGTGTTGGTGGGTGTCAGTTTAACTCCTGATAAATGTGCGTTTGTATGTAATGGAAAGTTTATGTGTCTCTCAATGTTGTATGTTTAAATTTGTTTTATTCATTTTATTTCCTTTGAGCATGGTTACATACATATTATAAACAAAAGAGTTCATGTGTGTCAATCATAACATGCCGATCAGACGGGTCCTTGAGGAAGATTATTACAGTGTCACTTGGTGACATCATCTTGCAATAAATTGAGCAGTCAATGAAGTCGCTCGGCAGCAGGATCACCAGCCGGCGTTCTGTTCGTAACTGGCTGCACTGTCAGAATGTCTGATAGAGAGAATTTGTTGCACGGCACAGATAGGTGGAAAGGAGTTGTCAAGGTAGGCTTTAGGTGGGTCAAGGTACAGTTCAGCCTTAGTATGGCGAGAACCACTCCTCCTATACTTACTGATGCTGAAAGCCAGTTTCCTATGTTAGTCTTCCAGTTGTTGTGAAGATCTAACCTCGTCCAACAGCTTGCTACTTCTATTGTATATGTCTTCCAAGGAGAGACACGTCGAGCACTTCACATC